>NW_019720589.1:545493-667182 GCF_002891405.2 Cryptotermes secundus
GCAATGCAAGATTTCTTCTGTGGTCCATCGGTTCTATAGTTCATTGGATATCTGGGTACAGTTGCTGAAGTATGAATCTGCAAACTTACTTCTGCCTGTTGCGAAGGTTAAAAATGTGTGGAGCAATAATACATTCCCTTCGATGGCACTTAGACATAAGGCAACTCTCTCTTTTTACCTGTACTGTTGCTTGTGATCGCATGTAAAATAACAAGCCCTAATTTAATAGCATAAGATTGTGGAGCACACTAAACTTTGAATATGGAATTATGTAAATGAATTTCATGTTTCATCAAGCAGTTTGCTGCTCATAACATCACATTTTTTGAGGAGTAATACTAAATTGTAGCAGTGTAAATCCAGTTTTAGAGTCCAAAGATTTATCAACACTGAAACCACAGTCCATAATTGAATAAAATCCTGATCCATCTCAATCCATTTCACATCTCAACAGCTAATTTCCAAAGATGTAGTTTACATTATCCTTCGTTTCCTTTCCAGTCTTCAAAGAGGCTTCCTCATTACAATTTAGTATTCATTTCTTGTTTCCCTTCCTAACCTATGTGTTTAATGCATCTTTCCTTGATTTTTAGCAGTATTACAATATGAAAGCAGCTTATACATGTTGGTGAGTTTGAAGTTTTTCCACCCTTACTGGACCTAACATTCTAACCAACCCAGACTTCCTGACACTGAAGCTGGGTTTTGTTTATGGTTAGTACCCAGACACTAATCATTCTAACTTTATGCAACTGGTAATTCTGTTATAAATTTGGCATAAGGAAAAATTGCCTCATCAGTGGAAGGAGTCTATTGTTGTACCAGTTCACAAGAAGGGTGGTAAAACTGACTGTAGTAATTATCGGGGGATATCACTGCTATCAACTTCATATAAAATTTTGTCCAATATTCTTCTTTCAAGGTTAAGTCCATATATAGATGAAATTATTGGGAATCATCAGTGTGGGTTTTGACATAACAGATCAACTACAGATCAGATCTTTTGCATTCGTCAGATATTGGAGAAAAAATGGGAGTACGATGAGACAGTACATCACCTATTCATAGACTTCAAGAAAGCCTATGATTCAGTTAGGAGGGAAGTGTTGTACAATATTCTGATAGAGTTTGGGATACCCATGAAACTAGTTAGTTTGATTAAAATGTGTTTAAACGAAACGTATAATAAAGTCCATATAGGTAAACATTTGTCTGATAAATTTCCTATCCAGAATGGTCTAAAACAAGGAGATGCTTTATCGCCACTCCTTTTCAACTTTGCCTTAGAATGTGCAATTAGGAAGGTCCAGGGAAGCCAGGTGGGACTGAAACTAAACGGGACACATCAGCTGTTCGTCTACGCCGATGATGTGAATCTACTGGGTGATAATGTAGATACCATAAAGAAAAACACACAAACTTTAATTGACGCAAGTAAAGAGGTTGGTCTACAAGTAAACACAGAGAAAACTAAGTATATGTTACTGCCTCATCACCAAAATGCAGGGCGAAATCATGACATAAATATAGGAAACAGATGTTTTGAAAATGTGACACAGTTCAGATATTTGGGAACAACGATAACAGATCAAAACCTGATTCAGGAGGAAATTAAGTGGCGATTGAACTCGGGTAATGCTTGTTACCATTCAGTCCAGAACCTTTTGTTTTCTCATCTGTTGTCCAAAAACATAAAAATTAGAATATACAAAACTATAATTTTGCCTGTTGTTCTGTATGGGTGTGAAACTTGGTCTCAGACATTAAGGGAGGAACATAGGCTGAGGGTGTTTGAGAACAGCATGTTGAGGAGAATATTTGGACCAAAGAGAGATGAAATCACAGGAGGTTAGAGAAAACTGCATAATGAGGAGCTTCATAACTTGTACTCTTCTCCATGTATAATTAGAATGGTCAAGTCAAGGAGGATGAGGTGGGCAGGTTCTGTAGCACGAATGGGGGAGACAAGGAATGCGTATAGGATATTGGAGGGAATCCAGAAGGAAAGAGACCACAGGGAAGACCAAGGCATAGGTGGGTGGACAATATTAGAATGGATCTTAGAGAGATAAGATGGGATGGGATGGATTGGATAAATCTGGCTCAGGATAGGGACCAGTGGAGGGCTCTTGTGAACACGGTGATGAACCTTCAGGTTCCATAAAATGCTGGGAAATTCTTGAGTAGCTGCAGAATTGGTGGGTCCTCAAGAAGGGCTCAGCTCCATGAGTAAGTAAGTAATTCTGTTATAAAGATATACCCTTGATTTAACTGCTAAATCATATGATGGTATGAATTACGCTGTATAATAGTTGTTCTGTTACATTTACATCCACATGTTCTTTGCTTCAAAATGATTAAACAGTTTTCCATAACATTATTTGTGTACTTTATAGCCCCGTGCAATTCATATCAGACAGTGAACATCTCAGTCTGCTTCTTGTAATTTGACATGTCTTCCAATGAGAGTATTGTTGCGTATTTAGGGTGGTACGCGTGACAAGAATGACGGGTTCTAGTTCGAATGATTGGATTTATTAGCACTTTGATTACAATCTCTCTTAATTACAGTCAACACAGGCAGTACAGGGCTTTTGGTGATTTACACACTTTACAATTCACTGTTATACACACACTAGTCGTCTCCTGGTAATGTAATTAAAACAAAGGACCTAGCACTTCAAATCACTCCAAATATTACAGAAAAATAAAGCCTTCCAATTTGCTCTGTTCATGTGCTCCCGCCGCTATTATCTCTCTCATAACTCATAACTAGTAACTGTACCTCATAAGTGTTTCATAGCTATTCCTCATAAATCTCTCACTTTTTCACTCTGTCACTCTACTTCTAATTATAATTTGCTCTGAACTTACAGCTCACAGTTCGCATTATATGGCTGTGATACGGACCACACAGAAATCACCGTTCTATTGTTGCATAAGGAAGACCACAGAGAAAACGAGTGAAGTGATAGTTACTTTGCCAGTCCATTGGCGCGCTGACTGTTGGCTAGCAAAGAGCTATAAACATTCATTCACTGAGATACAACTTCTATTGTTGCATAATGTACTGTTTTTACAGAGCTGCTGCCTGGCAACATGTTGATCAAATCCGTTACAATATTTTTTACTGTCATTACTGAGATCTGAGGTTTCCAGGCAGTGAATGTGAAGATTACAGCCTTCTGAGATGTGATGCCATGAGTCTTGTAGATAGATGACAGTGTTTTGGAGAAATCTGTTGTCACCATCTTCAGGGTAGAACACTTAACAGAATATATTTGAATTAGTTACGCAGGATACTCAAAATGAGTGGTTTTACTGACATTCTCAGTTTATTTATTTATTTTGTCTCTATAGATCATTGTTACATGATATAGGACAAGTCAGTTCACATGATATGTGGACCTGCCCTGCTGACCGTGTCAAACAGCCCTGGGAGGTTAAATAAACAAATGATAATAGTAATAGAACACCAGTCAGTTTCATTATAATATACTTTATAATAAGACATGACACATTGTAAACAAAGTATGGCAAATATTTTAGCGGCCTCCGTAGTCTAGAGGTAACGTTCCCACCTCATGACTCGTGGTACGCGGGTTCAAAAACCCGGCGGGGGTCGTGGAATTTTTAAGGGCGGAAAAATTCAGGGAACAAGTCCTCTGGGAGGGACTTTAAGCCGTGGGTCCCGTGTCGTAGATTTACGGCACATAAAAGAACCTCATGTCTCTAGGAGACCTCTGAGCAAAATTAGGCCAAGTTTCCTGCCCAAGTAGTTTCCAATTCCTCCGGTAGATGGGGGAAGTATCAGGTACCACTGCCAGAGGAGGGGGGACCTCTCTGACAGAAAGGAACTAAAAGTATTAGATACCACTGCCATGTGGAGGGTGGAAACCTTGCTGGCAGAAAGGGACTAGGAACCCCTGCCAGAGGAGGGAAGACCTCGCTGACAGAAAGGGAATAACTATTAGATACCACTGCCAGTAAGAGGTTGGAACCTCGCTGGCAGAAAGGGGCTGATAGTAAGCACCAGTACTGGTAGGGTATGGAGACAGTAGAAATTAAAGGGGGACGCACAATGGACCAGTAACCGCGGTGATACATGAAATAAACCCACCCCCTCAATACAGAATACAGAAAATACAGAAATGGCAAATATTTTAATTTACCATACAAAGGTAAAGTTCTAAATCAAAGTTCCATTACAGTGCAGCAAGAAAAGCATTTCTAGCAGTGTGAATTGATTTACATGCAAAGTACTTTGTTTTACAAGGGAACAAAGATTTTTATCACTGTAGAACTCAGCAATGTGGATTTGTTTCACATACTTTTCCTTGTAATACTTCAGTAGGTGTAGTATGAAGTGCATAAACTTTAATACCATTACTAGAGGAGCCTGTATAGCTCAGTCATTATAGTGATGGGCTATGGGCTGGACAGCCAGGGTTGAATTCTTGTCAGGGGTAAGTTATTTTTGTCTTCTGCATAGTATCCAGACCAGCTCTGGGGCCCACACAGCCTTCTATACAGGGGGTACCAGCAGCTCCTTTCCCGGGGGTAAAGTGGCCTGGGCGTGAAGCTGACCACTCACCTCCATCTAGTGCTTGGATCAAGAATACCTTCATTCGTTCCTCCATACATCTTTGTAGTGTGATGCTAAGTTAAATAAGCACAGGAACAACTTTATGTTTGCCTTTAATACCTTTATTAGTATAACCCCCCTTAAAATCCATTTGGCAGAACTGTATTATGGGGAATCTAAATTCCCTATTTCTGTACAATATCGGTTAGGTAACATTAGAACCAGGTGCATTTCCCAATAAAATTTCTTTGTTCTTTGTTATTGCATAAATAAATTGGCAAAAAGGTAAGGAATAACAGTGTTTTTTGTTCTACAGAGTTCGACTTCAGCATGACAAGTCGTCATTCATTCCTCTGCCACAGTTTCAACAAGATGAAGGTGATGTGCAGCCCACACAGGATCATAATCAGGAAGGACTGGAGGTTGAGGAAAGAACATTCTCATGGCAAGAAAAGGTGTTCAGTCCTTTTGAAATATCATATTACCAGTATGCTGGGAACTGCCACACTGCTCTCGAAGAAAAATACCACAAAGATATAGTACAACTTAGTCAAGAAAATACTCCTAACAATCGTCTTTTCACTTACACAGATGTGGATGATTTCACTGACATGGAAGAGGTAACCATATTTGAAAGCATATTGTACTCTAAGTTGTGTTTATGTTTGGATCCCCATATATGAAACATAACCTGAACATCTTTCCATTTCAGGCAGGTTTCTATTTAATAGTTATTTCTAGAGAAACAGAAGTTTCAGGTAGAATGCATAAAGCTTTTAAATCTTAAGTTATTAATGTCATATTAGGTAATGTAAGTTTATAAGCCTGTAGTAAAATTCAATTTTGCTCATGGGTTAGAGTACGAGACTTGTGCAGGTGACTGTACATTTGAATGCTACTCAAATTAGTATTATTTATTGCTTGCTGTTGTAAATTACACAATGGTGGCGGTGGCGGTGGCGGTGATACATGAAATAAATGCAAAAACTGTAATAACAGTAGTAATGATATATATAACCTATATACAACTACAAGCAATAAAAATTTGACTGCACCAGAATTCCATCTTATGACCATCTGTACACAGGACCAGCCCATGAGATAGATTGAATTTAATTGTTGGATTTTAAATTCTTTGGCCTACCATTTGCCTGGTTACAGAGCAAAGAAGTTAGGTATTGTCTAAATGTGACATTAACACTACAAGATTTCTAGGACTAGAAGTCAGTCCAATAGGAAAGTAGGCTTTATGAATTCAGCCACTGTAGCAATTAGGCTACAGGCTGGAGAGCTGGGGGATCAGAGTTTGATTCCTGGCAGGGACAGAGATTTGTCTTTACGTCTTCCAGACTTACTTTGGACCCATCCAGCCTCCTCTCCGATAGGCACAAGAGGATCTTTCCCGGGAGTAAAGCATACAAGGCTATAGCTGACCTCATATTTCCGTCTAATGTACAGGAGCTGTACCTCCACTCTGGCATATGTCTTCATGGTATAGTGCTTAATTAAGCACCAGGACATCTTTGCCTTATACCTAGAACTCCTTGTTCCTTTCAATTTCCACATTATGTGGTTTCCATTTATTGGAAGTAATTTTAAATAAAATGTTGCCGTGTAGTCTGAGAAACAGAGGAATGTTGGTTAAATATAAGATTCTGATCAACTCATGTTCCATTTTACACACATTTCACTGTATTGACTTATGCCTTTAACATACGTTTTTCAAATCTTTTCATACTGTGATTTAATTTCCTACTTTCTCCTTAGACCAACCTGAGTGTTACAACAGATGCAAAGCCTTTAGTGACATCACTGGTTGAAGGAATGGCTGAGATTCGACGCAGGCAGAAGTTTGGCCGTAGGAAGTTTCACAGGAAGGATGTGGATTTCTCAAGGAGAAATATTGTAGACTACAATATTAGTGCAGAACTTAAGAAGAAAAACCATCTTCTACAAACTTCATTGCAAACCTTTTATATCTTAGCTGACTTGAGTACAAAGGACAGGTAATGTATTGCAATGTTTTGATTACATTTAACTATTCTCTACAGGAAGACTGGAAGGGTTTACATGGTCCGGATATGTTCTTTACTGTTTTGTGTCTTTCCTTGGCCTTGCTGTTCATTTATTGCTTACACTGAAGAATCTCTGCAGGAGATAATTAAGGCTTTCCCAACCAAGGAGGAAAATATTGTGACATGAAGGCTCAGATCCAGATTCCTTGAATGGGAAGAAACATGCATTTCTAGGTTATGGCAAGGTAAACACACAATGGCGCTCTTCAGTGAGCATTCATTGCTAATCAATGATCAATAACCGTTACATAATGGCAGCAAGAGTTAACACACACAGCAATAGAGGAAGTATTCTGGGCGGTGTTTCTTATGTGGCCCATGGTGAGGCTATAGAAGGAGGCCAGCAGGACAAGCAGGCAGTCTTCAGTCAGTATTAGCGAGTGATAGTGGGTGGTAGCCAGTGGTGGCCAGACATGGCAAGGATGCAGTCAGTGGCCAGGTGTTGCGGCCGTGAGGAGTTACTAGACAGTCACCAGCCAGCAAGGACAGGAGTTGTTCAACAAGAAAGCTGGGGAATCTACATTGTTGAGAGCTATTACCAGGTGACAACTAATGAAGATGAATAGAGAAGACTTAACACATGCTGTAATGAATTGTAAATTGCATGAATTAGTGAAATGGTTGTAATTACTTGTAGTTATAGTTTCTGCAAGTTGTATTTTGAGTTTAGCTCTACCTAATTGACACACCTGAGTAGGTGCTTGCCCACCCTTTCACCTGAGGATGTAAATAGATGCAGTTTCTGAAATGTGTTCTATTTAGAATATTGAATTATGGACATAGGCCAGAAACTCACTCATCTCCAGTGGTATGTTGTTGACCAAAATGTTCCCATGGGCTGTGCTGAATGAATGAATATTGACATGGCTCAGGAGCAGTTTAAATGAGACACTTATTCCACATCCTGAATTAAATTCATCTGACATCTGAATATATTGGACTCATACCACAGCCCCAAAATACATCATTCGTCTGTTACCAGAAATGAGAGCACTTGACTGCATTTCTTGGTCCTGCATTATCATTCTTTGAAGTTTGATTATTTTAGGGAGAAAAGCACACAGATGTTGCTGAACAAGTGAGAATGTTATCCCCATTGCAGTCTTTAGCATTTTGTGGAGATTTTCATGGCCTCTTCCTAGGTTTCACACAGTATGAAGGATATTCAGAAAGTAACCTCCATTTATTTTAGGCAACTAATGTAGAGCAGGGGAGAGCTTGCACATGTGAGGTAGTGTCACATGACTCAGTCCCTTGTGAACCATCACATAACTGGTCACCTAGTATTTGTTCTTGCCTGTACAGAGTGATGTGTCCTGCGATTGATAATCCTGCAAGCTGCGAAATTTGTTCTCTTAACAGGTTTCTTCGCTCTAAAAACATGTGTTCTGTGGAAATCCATAAAGATTTATGCGAGGTTTACAGCCAAAATGTAATGATTGAAGGATCTGTAAGACAGTGGAGTAAAATGTTCAAAGAAGGGCGAACAAATGTTCATGATGAAGAAGAGAGTGGTTGGCTATCTGGAGTGAATGAAGATCTTGTTCAAAGTATTGGCCAAAAAATATGTGAAAGATGGCACTTCACAATTTCAGAACTCTCCTGTAAATTTCAACAAATATCACACATTGTTCTCTATGAGATTATCAGAGTTAGGCTAGGCTCTCACAAGTTTTGCACAAGATGGGTTCCAAAAATGCTCACAGGTGCACACAAACCCAAGAGAATGGCATTGGCTTTTCTGGACATTTTTAAAGTTAAACCACAAAGATGGCAATGAATTTCTCAATCGCATTTGTAAAAATAACAGGTGATGAAATCTGGGTTACATCTGTAAATGTTGTATTGTATTGTATTTATTGCAAGTTCAAAAGATCCAAAGAAGGATATAGAACATATCATAAAATCATCATAGAATACATACATAAATATTACACAATTAGACAGCACAATGAATACAACAATAATATAAATTATCTCTTTAGATATTCATCCACAGTATAAAATGTATGAGTATTCAAGAAATGCCTTAATACAACCTTAAACTTTTTAAAATTATTAGATGTGTTCTTGATCTCTATGGGCAATTTATTGAATATTTTTATACCCACATAATAAACTCCTTTTAGATAAATAGTTAAATTAGCTTGAGGTAGATACAAATCTTGTCTTTGTCTTGTATAAATAGTATGAGAATCAATGTTTGATGGAAAAAGAACTTTATTTTGCAATACAAATACTAACGAAAATATATATTGTGATGCAAATGATGGAATATTTAACTCTTTAAATATGTTTCTACACAAAACTCCTTACAGCCCTGATCTCACTCCAAGCAACTGCCACCTGTTTACCTGCCCCAAGAACCCATTGAGATCACAGTGCTTCGACAATAATGCGGAGTTGATGGAAGTTGTCAAAACATGGCTGAGCTCACAGGTGGCAGACTTCTTTGAAACAGGCATACAAAAAACTTATTCCCAATATGACAAGTACCTCATTTCTGGTGGTGACTACATTGAGAAGTACCTTAAGTGTATACATATTTTTTGTATATAATAAATTTGTTTTTCCTCATTGCTTGTTTTTTTAACAGCTCACCAGAGGCCACTGTCTAAATAGCCCTCTTATAAAGGACACATAAGTACAAAATTACCATTCACAGCATATCCATAGCATATTCCTCCCATAAATGTGATACCAGCAGTAGTTGCTATCTGCAAATCTTGCTTATTTTCTTTTATTGCTAGTGGGGTGGGACTAAGTCCCTTGGACTGTGGCCACTTCTGTCCTATTGTACCAGCCCCAGATGATAGATGAGGGTGATTTTGGAGCAATTGGTGGAATGAAGATTGGCAGGGGAAACCGAAGTACTCATAGAAAACCTGCCCCAGCGCCACTTTGTCCACCACAAATCCCGCTTGACCAGACCCGGGATCGAACCCGGGCCACCACAGTGGGAAGCCAGCGGCTAACCATTTGAGCTGTGGTGTGGCCAGATCTTGCTTAATAACCCTATTACATATTTATTTTCCCCTGTAATAAATTCAGCCGTAAAACTTTCAGCTGGACCTCATAATTATTTGGTAGCAAGAGAGAGATGTTGTTATTAAATAATTATCTGTTTTAATTGTTTTATTTGTGGTAGTGATGAAAACTGGATGGGAAAGTCAGAGTATATCCTGTGTACAATTCGCTGGGACTCAGCAACAGGAGTGCTTATGGTCACACCAGACTTTACATCAGTATCATCGTCAGCTCAGCATGTTAGAAAATTAGATCCGTATCGTATTGAGGTAGATGGTGATGCTCGCAATACATACAGCTACTGGATTGAACATGCCTCAGTTGACATGGATCAGGAAGAGAAAGACAGAGAGTTTGCTGTCATCAGTAAGGTATCAGTGATTACGTTTGGACATCATCTGTCTTGTTAATATAATGATTCAACAGTATTTCTGCACTATTAATTTTAACTTACTAGTATCACCTACTGGAATTAAGATCTGAAACTCAATACACATCCAAAAGGCCATGGGTTCGCATCTAAAAAATAATAAATCCTTATACAGCCATGTCGCAAGCACTTGAGTGGTATGATGTAGTTTATTCATGTTTGGTGTTCAAGAGTATATCCATCGTGAGGTGCCCAGTGAATACAGACATTCAAACTCCAAAAATAGGGGCCATTTAGATAGGCCTCAGTACACAAAATGGCAATTTTTATTTATTAATGACTAACAATTTTGATTAAACTTCAGTAGTTTATGGAGACCATGTACCTAAATAAAACTGCATAGATTATATCTTCATGAAAGTAATGGTGCACACACTAGGGATCCAAAAACAAAATGCTGATTGTGTTGAAACCAGCAATACTGGCCAGACAGATTTCATTGTTTTTCAGTATTCAGCAACCAACAATCATCTACCAAGCATGAATAAGTTTCATTCCTAAAATAACAGTCAACATCAATCATGTATGAAAAAATGTGTGATATGTCTGGATCTGTGTTTTACATTTTTCTTTAAAAGAAGTAATTCTTAGCCAACATTTTCATAAGGGCAAATTTAAGGTCTGTATCGTGAATTCTATGATCATATTTATAATTTCTGTGAGGAGAAAATACCATGATGCAAACATCTGTAACATGGGCACACTGTATTCGTCTAAATGCAGCACATTGGCATGTGTACTTAACTAAATAAAGCATACCAGCACTAATGTTAATGCATAAAATAGAGGTAACTGCATTAACGGACCTTAATCTTAACTTTTAAGCTTTGTTAGTTGCATATTATAGTGAGCATGGTGAGGTATCAGTATTGAAGTCGTCCAATTTAAGGTAGTGATTAAATTGGAATGTTAAGAGTAAGACTTGGTGGAAGCGGAGTATAAACAACTGACACTCATATCCCTGCGGCACGGAATAGTGGTGCCACAGTGTCAGTTGTTACGTGAAGCCAATATAAATACATATATTATCAGCAAAGGATGCCGCTCATCGTATGAAATATTACACTTCGCAGCTGCAGTCCAGCGAGATCTCAGGAATCGTTGGGAATATCGCTGGACCAGCGGCTTCGAAGATATAATTGTAAGAGGGTATTGGAGGATTCAGAGTTGTAACACCCGCCTTCCGTTTGAATGATCGAATGGGAAGCGATGATGGAGTATATCTGCGAGGGTGGGAGAATTAATGTCCCCAAACTCAAGGATATAGTCCGGGCTTCAAGGAGGACTTCTAGTTTGGTGATTCCGACGGATAGACGTGTTCTGCAAATAATATATTAAACCAGTAAGCAATTGTAATGTGTGCAGTCGCATTATCATTACCCTTTGTCTCATAATCCAAGACCCGTAAACGATCCTGAGGAAGACTTTCATTGCCACCGGAACCCAATCAACATCAGAAAATAAAGGGCGTAAGAGCGGTTGCACAATGTTACCCATTTTCTCAAATTTTATATTGAGGTAAGGGTTAAAAGACTGTGTGAATTACTGTAGGAAATGGGTGTTTCACATTCTTTCTGAAATATGCCTATTTGTGAGTCTTTATGCCTCCCTGATGTGTTCCCTAGAAGGCCTCTTGTTGTAATTCATTCTAGAATTGAATTACCAGGCACTTTGCACAGCACTCACATTTGGGATATTAAAAAAAACTAAAAAACAAACTTCCTGGCCTGTAGTCCACAAGTGAATTATACCGACTGAGTGACTGGGAGATACCCAGTTCAAATATCAACCATAGATTATGAACACCATGTTAATACAAGGGTTGGATAAAAAGTAGTGGCAACACTGCTGTAACATGAAAGATGTGTGTCAGGTGACACTAGCACCATCTGTAGCTGATAGCAGAAGTTCAGTTGAAGTAGTGCAGTGAGTGGCTCTGGTTGTGTTTCATTGAGTTGCATTGTGCATTGCCTTGAAGTGCAGGAGCCCAGTTCAAGCACCCTAACAACATGTTTACGAAACAAGAACAGCACTCCTGGATAAAAATTGAAGTTGCACAAGGTTGTAGTACACAAAACTGTTATCATGGACTGCGAGAAGCATGTGGTGATGCTGTTTTGCCATATCGCACAGTGGCACGATGGGTGAAATTTTTCCATGAAGGGAGGGATGCCATTCAGGACAGCTGTCGTTCAGGAAGACCCCATGTTGACCACCACACAATTCAGCTTCTTGCTTCTTTGCTGGATGTTGATTGTCAGTGGGCTGTGTGGGAGTTAGCTGCTGAGGTAGGCGTATGTCACAAAACCATGCTCCACATTCTGCACAATATTCTTGGATACTGCAAAATTGCAGCGTATTGGGTACCCCATACAATGTCCGAGGTACAACAATGGCAACATTGCAACAACAATTGCACAAGACCTGTTGGACCGGTACCAGAGGGAAGGTGACAACTTCCTTAGAAGGATCGTCACTTTGGACAAAACTTGGACTCGCTCATAAGAACTGCACTTGAAGCGACAATCAAATTAATGGAAGCATCCTGGCTCTCCTCGTCCAAAGAAAGTGCACCACACTGTACCTCAACGACAGACAGTAAACGCTGCCTAGTACTGCAATTTCCTGCGTAATCATCTTTATCCAGCACTCAGGAGAAAGCAACGACACTTGTTGGCAACAAACCCCATCATCCTTCATGACAATGCAAGGGCTCATACTGCTGACACTGTCAAGGATCTCCTTCGCCGCTGGCGATGGGAGATACTGCATCATCCGCCATACTCACTCAATATGAGTTCGTGCGATTATGATCTCTTTGCCAAAATGAAAGAACCACTGTGAGGGACACATTACAACACAAGAGAGGACATTATTCGTGCTGTAGGGCGGTCACTGCTGGACATCAACAGAAGTGGATGCGCTGATGGCGTATGATGCTTCCACAAATTTGGGAGGTGGTGGTACACATGGGGGGCGATGATTATATTGAAGGAATGTAAGTGTGTTTACCTCAGGTAATCAAGTCATTTCGGAACTGTTGCCACTACTTTTTATCTGACCTTTGTAGTTCATTAACCCCCTAGGTAAATAGCATGATAGTCCTGCATCCATATATAGGTTGTGCTTTTTACTCCAAAGTTTCACCTCTGAAAGAAGGGTTTGTTGACACTGTGAAACTCTGCAAAAGTAACATGTTTCTTTTCAGCACACACAATTCTCACATGTACATGTGATACATGCATTTGTTGGTAGGGACATCGCTTCTTGTGACCATACTGTGTTCATAAACAAATTTGCAGTAATGAGAAGTCAGTTGCAATAGAGAAAATATTTCAAGACAGATTTGATAACAATACATACAATCTGTTTGCAGAATGGACCATTTCATAATATACACAATTAGGTGTCACAGACATTAATACACTGAAGATCTCCGCTTGCTTCCTGCTTCATGCTGTTCTCTTGCTTGGCTTATCCTGTAATCCTGAAGATGGAGGCAACATATTCCTCCACACTCTTGGCTGACTTTACTGGACCAGGGGTTTCCACAGGGAAGTGTGCTTTCGCCTCTGCTGTGGAGCCTGGTCATGGACGATCTTCTTTGGGAACTCAGTGACAGTGGGCATTACACAGTAGGATATGCTGATGATATAGCAATGCTTATCAATGGGAAATACCTTCAGACTGTGTCAGAGGTCTTACAGACAGCCCTGTGCACGGTCCAAAAATGATGTGAAAGAATAAATTTGTCTATCAACCCAAACAAGATGGTATTTATACCCTTTACTGGGAAGAGGAATATAAAGGGACTTAAGGAACCAAAACGATCCAGCTATCCAGCGAAGTCAAGTACCTTGGACTAACATTAGACAAGAGACTGAGATGGAAAAAGCAGCCAAACAAGGTCATCAACAAGACCTATAAGGCCTTCTGGACATGCAGAGGCATGTTCAGAAAACTTGGGGACTGAAACCAAAGGTGATATACTGAATGTATGCTGCAGTTGTGAGACCCATAGTTACCTATGCTACCACTATATGGTGGCCCAGAGTTAAATTCAGAACAAGCCAGGCAGAACTTAGCAAATTGCAAAGGATGGCCTGCTTGGAAATTACAGGAGCAATGAGAATAGCTCCAACAGCTGCAATTGAAATCCTCCATGGACTGTCCCCACTACATCTGCAGGTGGAAGTGGAGGCCAAGGCAGGAAATTAACAAACTACATTGCAGTAATCAATGGAAACTCAAGTCTGAAGGTTTTGGATGATCATACATGACTCAACATGAAAAAAAAAACATCCTACAGATGGTGTGTGATAAAATGATACAGAGACATGTCTATGATAAACCCTTCACCATCAGATTCCCTGCTAGAAGTGAATGGAAAAAGGAGTTCCAACCCGACAGAAAGGGGAACTAATATGGTATACAGATGGCTCCAAGACAAAAAAAATAATCATTGGAGCTGGGGTATATTGCTATGGGACAAGGTGGAAACCTAGTTTTAGCCTTGGGCAGTACACAACAGTATTCCAGGCAGAAGTATATGCCATGAAGGCATGCTCAGTTGAGAATCTAAATAGGAACTATAAAAACAGAAACATCTACATTCTATCAGACAGTGAAGCTGCAATTAAAGCTCTTGGAAAATTCTAAATCACGTCAAAACTGGGCTGGGTCTGCCATCAGTCCCTCGTGCAGCTGGCAAAACATAACAGAGTTCAGCTGATATGGGTGCCAAGTCATGACGGTACTGTTGGTAATGAAATGGCAGATCAGTTGGCAAGAACAGGATCTGAACATCTGTTCACTGGACAGGAATCACAAAAAACATTAGAAATCTGTAACTGGACTCAGACAGGCAGAGGGACTTATACTAGGGCCCCCTGCCAGAAGAACAAAGGATATGTTGAAATTAAACAGAGACCAATTAAGATGGGTAGTAGGACTGTTTACAGGACACTGTCATGTAGAAGGGCACCTTTTCAAACTGGTACTGACAAATGCACTTGCAAAAGGTGCCTAGAAGAAGATGACTCAGCCACACATATCCACCTGGGCCAGTTCTTCATTGAACCAGGAGACTACCATGACACCCCCATACACAAAGTCCTACATTTCATTCAAAATGTAGGATTAATGAAGGGTTAATCAAAAGGAGCAGGACTTCATGGTGGGCTCTCTGCAAAACCTTGACGCTGTGGGGTATGGGAGGGATGGATTAAGTAAGTAATCAAAAGGGTAAGCACAATAGATCATTGAAGGTTGCAGTGCAAGGGCCAGAATATTATGGCCCACCCCTCATACATTTATTCATTCATTTACTGGACCACACAGCATTATATCCCAGAAGACAGATTAGGATGAGGAATTGCAACAAAAGGAAACATATTTTTGCAAAGTGAGCTAGAAATATATGATATGAATAACTTTCTCTAGCAGAAACACTGGTCTAGTTGGCTTCTTCTCATCTGATCACAGCATATGTTATCAGCATATAGAAATTTATTAGTAATTCACCTTCGCGTGTGATGTTTACAGAAATTAGTAATGGGACATTATATTAACAAATTAAGACATGTACAAAAAAATATGACACAGAAACATGTATTGTTGTTACTGTAAATACACGCCTGATTCACATCTCTCCAGTTTGGTATGAACTAGGAATAAATTTCAGTACCAATATTATGATTCCCCCTTTCTCTTTTTGGTTAGTATTTAAGGCTTATACATAGTCAAGCTGCCAGTATCTCAGGCTATATAGCATGAAGTGGTAGGATAATAAGTGAGTAATAGATTACAGAGGATGCAGAAGGAAGTAGTCTTTGCTAAATTAAAGGTGTATCCCGGAATCTACCTACAGTAACTGAGAAAAATCATAAACAAAAACTTGAATCAGAATATGCAGTACCTGGCTAAGATTCAAATTGGGGACCTCCTGAATACAAGTTGTAAGTCTTGCCATTTGAGTCAACTTGCGTGGGAAAAAGAAAATGAAAGGTAAAGCTATTCCTTTAACCGGCCGTGGAGGCCCATAGGGATGTTAGACATCGAGATTCCCACATTTTCTAAGCAGTCGACTCACAGATGGTGGTGAGGTTGTCATCCTTACGCCTCTTACCCCCAGGGAGATTCCTTGTACTCATTTCTGTTAGAGGCTGAGTAGACCCCAGGACCATAGTGCGGCTGGAAGGTCAGGTCAATTGAAAATTCCCGTGACCTCATCAGGAATTGAATGCATGACCTTCCAGCTTGTAGCATAGTTCCTCAACCAGCTACACTACCACATAACAGCTGCATACAGGCAGTAAAACTGAAGTTATCCTCCGAAATTAAGCAGTATTCTATGAAGACATATTGATTGAGGTGAATTGTCACCTTTATTCTTCAGCTGCTTTAACTCTGGGCAAAGAGCCATTGGATGTGAAAGGGGCTGGATGGTCCATAGATTTGATATGAATGCAGTGGCAAAGAGAAAAATCTTTGCCCCTAGATGATCTCGTTAAAATAAAAATATACATGTAAACCTGGAGAGACTGTGTGCAAGCAAGTGAGTTTTTTGAGATCCAAAAACTTCTTTGTATCTATAAACCGCATAGAAGACAAAAGATGCAATAGTTCAGAAAATAATACTTAAAGAAAGATGATTGTGATGATGACTTTTTTCCTTTTCCAGTTGTATGAGCATCATTTGGATATTAGGCAGATGCAAGTTGGTTCAGAATTTGAAATGCCTCATCATGGCATACTTCAAGTTCATATCTTGGGTGAGATTTCATCTGCAAAACATTTTGAATATGACCACCTGTTTGTCCATTACTTCTTTGAATTACCAAAAGGTTAGTGGTTTATTTATTCTGTCATACTGTTAACTTTTCCTACCATAATTGACTCTCTTTAGTGATACCTACTCCCTATGTAATTTCTTTCTAAAATTGAGCAGTATACAAATACTTTTGTATTAATTCATATTGTGGAACTGTGTGAAACCTTAAATTAGCATCATATATGATCTGCGAGGTTAAATTTGTGCAGTTACCATAAATTCATATTTCTGTAGTGGCTTCGTTAGACATATTGTCAAAGAGAAAAATTCCAGTAGTTCTTCAGGATTTTAAATCTTGTCACTTATCTTGTAGCCAGTCACTGCCATGGGTGTAACGTATCTATAACAAAAACGTTTTTACAATGTGCTCCAATTATCTTCTATAATAAGTTACTCCTCGTGGTCACCCAGTACAAAGAACAAACCACGGGTCATGATCTGGGGACAGAAAATGCAAAACATCACACTATCAGTACATCAGACCATTGACCATTATTATTGTAAAGGAAAAAAGAAACTATTCCAGGTCTTATTAAATAAAATATAGAACTTGTGGACAAGGTGGAGGGTGTCCAGATGAAAGGTATCCAAAATAAAAAAATTATATCTCAGAAACTAATTGTCATACACATATCCAGTTTATGTCATTGAAAAGGAAAACTCTAGAAGTTTTTTTCTTTTCATGCCTAGCTTATGCATATTTACCAGCTGGTGAACTTCGGTGAACTCAGTAACAATGTTGACACCATAAGAACAGGTTCAATGTGTGTTGTAGCTAGCAGAGTTCCGAACTCTTACAGCTGTTCAGCATCATTTTAAAATGCAATATTTTTACAATTAAGTTTATTTCAGTCCAGTGTGACATATAATGCCTTCACCACTTCAGCACTTAGTTACCTAACATGTTTCGATTCTTAATGCACCATCATCAGAGGTATACCACTACGATCAGGAACCCACCAATACGTAAATGTTTTTATAGGACTATATACGCTTAAAAGATTTACGATGCTCACTATATGTAGTTGTTAATTTTCCATTGTCGAAATAGATGTTTGGTGTAAAATTTTATAATAAGAACATTCTTGAAGTATATTACTTAGAAGTGATGTAGTTGCAATCACTTCCATAAAGGATATTTTAAAAATGTAATTTTCCACTTCACTGTATATAAAATTCAGTTTGTTTCACCACGGCAGCCTTCCTTTACGTTAAAATTATGTTATGATGTGTGTAAGAACTTATTTTTAAGTTAAGAAATTTGTTCGTGAACTAATATGAATCGTGTTTTATCTTCCTTGGTAGTGGATATTGTCGTCTATCCCTCTTGGTGATGTGTTCCTGTTTTTACTGGTGTAGTTTATATGCGTGCTGTGTTGCAATATTTTTGTCGCCCTCCTACATGGAAAAGGATTCAGTTCTGGGATAACAAACTGAGGACTGCAGGTGGTATGTTACATGTAAAATCCTGGAAAGACACGGACCTTTGAAGACAATGTCATTTGCATTAGAGAGGCATTCCAGCGAAGTCTGTGCAAATCAGTTCATGCTGCTAGCTTGCAGTTACAAATTCCACATTCAACAGTGCACAATGTGGTACACAAAAGGCTCCACCTAAGTGCGTACAAGATTCAAATGATTCATGCATTAAAACAGAGTGACCAAGTAGCATGTACAAACATCGCTGTGGGCATGCTAGAAAGAATTGACGCATTACCCAATTTCCTCCGGCAAGTGTGCTTCTCGGACAAGGCGACATTCCATGTCATTGCAGTTTTAAACAGGTACAACTGCAGGATTTGGGGCAGTCAAAATCCACATGTCACATGTGAGTTGGAGAGAGACAGCCCCAAAGTGAATGTGTGTTTTGGCTTAATGCACGACAAGTTGGACCATTTTTCTCTTTGGAAAAGACTGTGACCAGACATTCATTCTTGGACATACTGGAGCTGTGTGCTCTGCCCCAATTACCCCCTCAAACTACCCTCCAACAAGATGGGGCACCACCATATTTCTGCCACCATGTTAGGAATCAGCTGGCCAGAGATGGCTTGACCTTGTCACTTGACCTCCTAGGTTGCCAGATTTAAGCCCATTGGATTTTTCTTGTGGGGTTATGTAAAGAACATTGTCTACCAGGTTAAGATCAATGACCTTCAACACCTGAAAACCTGCTTAAGGGATGCTGTGGCTACGGTAACACCAAACATGCTCGAAGCAACATGGCACGAGGTCGAATATGATCTGGATATTTGTTGTGCCACCAATTTGTTGAGAAAGTTATATACTCAGGAAAAAACTTTGATAGTTTTCCTTTGTAATATTGTAACCCATAAATGTGTAAAATGCTTTCTGAGATATAATTATTTTATTTTGGATACCTTTCATCTGGATATCCTGTATATGAACTACATTTATGAATGTTGTGTAAAACAGTCCATCAAAAGTATAACTGGATTATGCTTCGAGGCTATTATTAATAAAAGAGGTGTGATGATGTTCATCTGACCTCAGGGTCTGGAGGAATTTATGCTCAGTACAATATGAGAGTTCTCTCAGGACATCAGACAGGTTGCAGCTTATTACAAGAGTTGGATAAAGTGAACAGGTAGTCAGTTGGACTTGAAAGGATTCTGCTGATGGTGTAAGCTGTACAGAACTGTTAGGCTTATTTTGGACTGGACTGGAGGTCCTTGAGACTAGCTCTTTCTAACGGGCCCAACTGAGTAGGTCTATCCTGCCCCATCCACCTGAGGACAGAGACAGAGCCAGTCTCAGAAACGTTGTGGTTTTTTGTCTTATATATATACACGAGACGATGGATAGAGTCCAAAGTAAGCCTAATAGTTCTGTACAGGTAATCATTTGTATCTGACATAGAGGAAACTCAAGAGTATGCAGTGGCTGGTGCTAAAATAATTTAATTTTCCCTTTTGATTATAAAAAAATAAAGTAATACCTCTAGAATACATAAATATTTCACAGTTACTTTTAACTTTATGAACACTTGATATGATAATAACTTGTCAGACAATTTTCTTATTCCATAGGAGTGAGCCTGAATTGATCAGCAGAAATCCAAACAAGATTCACCCACAAATATAAACTGTATATTGGCAGTGTTGACTCTTCAGAACCTTGGAGACGAGTGTCCTTCAAGATATGTAGTTACTCTGGTACATAATTTTGAATTTGAGAAACTGGTTAACTGGTTTCTTCATAGGTTTCTATAGTCAGGAACCATGCAACCAATAACAAATGTCCACAGGAGTTACCTAATTGACTGTCTCAACATTTCAAGCCACATGTTAGACCATAAGCATAGCTTCAGGATGCTATACATCTCATGCAACTCCCTATGTCCATGCAGTGTCATAAGCTATGCACAAATACAACACATTCATGCATTGTTAGGCTGTTGAACAAAAAATAATCTTTTGAAGGCTACATATTCATTGATCTTCTGAATAGATGACCCAGTACACTATGTAAAAAGACAGAGACATTCCACAGAAATTTTAATAGTTGAGATTTCACTGTGAAAAGGATAATTTCTCAGTCCAAGAAACAATCCCTGCAAAAGTATGTGTTTTGTGTTTGAACAAAATTTTCTACTGAAGTGTTTCTATTCCCAGGCTGGAGTTGTGAGACTACAAAACAATTATCAGGTGTCACACAAACATGCAGTGCACGGCAAACAGGAATAGCAAATTTCAGCTACCTATTTGAATTGCAGCTCAGTTTCAATTTAGAGGTCTTGCAGACTGAAACAGGTTAGTAATAAACAAAGACATAGATTAGTTACTATAGGATTCTGACAGTGGTGTATAACCCATAGAGATAGTGGGTTTTCGGACTTTATCTGTTGTCCTGGTTTTAAGATAACTAAGAAAAACACAACGTTTCGGAAACTGGATCTGTTTCACTGGTCCAGTGATTGAGGCTAGCTCTTTCTATGGGACCCAACAGAATAGGTGTTTTCCCTCACCTGAGGACAGAAACAGATCCAGTTTCCAAAACATCGTGTTTTTCGTATAGTTAGATAGATAGCCATGTTTGCATTAATTTATCTGTGAGCCCATGTTTTGATGTCAACTCCTCCAATTTGTAACCTTTATGTACAACTTATTCCTTTGTAATGATACTTTTTGTTCAAATATATTTTCTTCTTAGATGTTTTGCTGTCATGGCCACAAATGTTTATCAAAGTTCTATCCAGTGACAGCTGGACCAGATGTAGAACAGAAGGCTATGGTTATGTATCTCTTCCACCTTCTCCTGGCCTACACACTATTGTTGTGTCCACATGGAGACCATTATCTTCAAATCCTACTGGAGAAATGCGAAGGTTTTTTATTGGAGGTTCACCAGAACTGGAAGATATAGATTTTGTGGGCATACCATCCAATTTTCAGGTATATATTAGTCAAATGCTTTAAATAAGTAATATTCTTATTTCATAGCACAACCTCAGTATGAGAATTTATAAAATTACTAAAAAATGCTTGTTCTAATGGGTCCATGTCATTTCCAAACACATAATCTTTTAAGTCTATCTCCTAACTGCTAAGAATGCATGTCACAAAAAGGTCTGCAAAATACTTAATGCAGGTTCAACAATTTATTATTTTTGGCATGTTTTCAACAAAATGAATTGGGGAGTTCGTCTAAAATTTGTCAACACATTCAGAGTTTGATTAAAACTGGATTGCAATAATGGACAATATGCATGAAAATCTACATGTGCCTTCATATTCATCTTGAGCACAACTCACTGAATATTATTGAAGTGAAAAGTGTTTCACAGAAAAGTTGTGGAGAAAAATGAGACACGTTTTGTAACTAACACACTTTTTTGATAAATGTTCTGAGTTTCAAGATAAACAAAAGAGCAAATTCACCAGAATTGTTATTCTGTTTGTCTGTTTTGCTGCATTATGAGCAGGTCCTAAGTGCAGCAGACACCAGACACTTTTTGTACACTAATGCCTTTTCTGCTTTGGAGCAGTAAAATCACCCTTATCATCACTGAAAGTTCTCAGTCATTAAGTGTACTTCAAAATGATTGGCTTTTGCCTCAATCATTGGTCCATTAACCAGTATAGCAGCTGATCTTTCATCACAAAGTCACTTGAAGTGTGTGGATTCTGTAATTAAATCTTCAGTCTCTACATTGCACGCTTGTTTTTGTGGCACTGTTCAACCATCACATAGAACAACAGGTTATATTTCATCTTTGTTCCCCAAAATGATGAACAGCATCTAAGAAGTCAATCCATGCCATCTTCCTTTTTGTCTCTTCGATGAGCCACCAATTTCAAACCTCATATTCAAGTCTAAGCATTTTCATGTCATGCTGTAATTATGGCTTAATACTTTTAAACAACATGCAGCACAACTGCAGAAACATTTCCGACCCCTATACACTAGCCACAAAATACAATGTACAATGCAGGAAGCTATTGGACTAACAATAACACACGTTGGACACTTCTCAATGTCTCAGATCTGTGGGGCACCCAGCCTTGAAGCCATCAAGTTTTGCAAAGTGTAGTGCTATAACATGATCCCCTACTGTTCTACGCAAAATGTTAAAAGACTTGGGGGTCAGGTCAAGTCATATGGGATCTGTGGCAGACAGAGTGGCACTGGGGCAGGGTAGAACGCAAGTACAGAGTTAAAACAACACATTTTTGCTTTAGTTCTTGTGTAAGAGTCTTCCTAGGAAACACAACAAACTGATGGGTGAAAAATTTGGGATACATGTAATATAACACAGTCATGAATTCATGCAGTTTCTCCTGCAATGTACCTGCATGAGGGAGTACAATGGGTAGTGCTGCAAATGCGGGCTGAGAGGATGTGGCAAGTGCGTATCTGTGCATCGAGAACTTGCTATTGAATAACTGTAAAAATAGTAAATTTTCTTTGAAATGGTTGCAAGTTGGATAAGAATTCTGTATGCTTGGATACCAGATAACTGGGAGTTTACTGTATCTGGATTTAGTAGAGAGGATACAGGTATACAGTGCCTCAGGCTGATGCTGTTTGCCACAGCTAACTCACATTTCTACAAAATGCTGGCAAACATCTGCCAGGTCTCACAGCATCACATTCCAGAAGGCAGTAATCTTCATAATATGAACCTTAAAGGTCACTTACAATTTTTTTTCTTGTGTATTTGAACAAGACGTCACCCACAGAACTGATTACTTACTCATGGAGCTGAACCCTTCTTGAGGAGCCTCCAATTCTTCGCTACTCAAGAATTTCCCAGCACTTTATGAAACCCGAAGGTTCATTACCATGTTCACAAGAGCTGTCCGCTGGTCCCTATCCTGAGCCAAATCAATCCAATCCATACCACCCCATCCTGTCTCTCTAAGATCCATTTTAATATTGTCCACCCACCTACACCTTGGTCTTCCCAGTGTTCTCTTTCCTTCTAATATACTATATGCATTCCTCTTTTCCCCCCATTCATGCTGCATGGCCTGCCCACCTCATCCTCCTCGACTTGATCATTCTAATTATAATTGGAGAAGAGTACAAGTTACGAAGCTCCTCATTATGCAATTTTACAGAACTGATTTCCTGGCTGAATTGTTAATGTTTTTTTTTCAGACTCTTCAAAATGAAACCAATGTAGTACCTCCTAATAACCTGTGACTTCTTGCATCAGTATCCTTTACTCATCATTCATGATCATGTGGCCATTTCATTCCGTGCTTTGCAGTTGAATCTGCTTCAGTAAATGAAGTATAGGGTCTGGCAAGCCATTATTTCATTCAGACCTCTCTAATCAGATACAGGTCAGTTTTATGGAAGTGGTGATTCAAAAATACCAGGAATATGGAGCTGATCTAAAGAATGTTAAAAATTATTTTGTCTTATTGTTTTACTCTCCTGCAGGTAGCAGTGCATTATGTCGAAGGTGGAAAAATAAATTATTCACTTATGCATAAGTTCATGTATCTTGTTACCTAACAATTTTCTTCATATGCAGGATTCTCTCTTGAGTAAGTATGGGCTTCATACAATAACAAGTGGTGATGTGACAGTGAAGTTCAACATTATGCACCACTCACAAGCTCTTGCTGGATCTGACACTGTAGCTGATGGTGGAAGAGGTGATGCCAGAGTCAACAGATACTCATCATTCCTTTTAGAAAGACTCAGTGCAGCTACTCTAGTCAGCAGTGTCAATGCTGTTCTCATTGCATTCAAACGAGCACGAGAAAGGATGTTGAAAGCCAGGGATGGACTGGAAGCATGATAATTGGAGTAAACTTGTATTTTCTTTGTACAGCTTTGGTTATGAGGTATGATACAGTAAATTACTTTAAATTTTATCATATTTTAATTAATGTTTTATCGGTAATATAGTAGGATGTTTTATTCTGTGCTGTGCATATCTTTAACATGAAGAAATACTGAAAATTAAGGCATAGGGCTGTTTGCATGCAAAACAATAAACTGGCATCTGTACTACTGACAGAAGATTTTGTTTTTGTACACAACTACTAACAGTGGTATGGTAATGCTGATGGCACTGCAGTAATTCTGACAGCACTGCATTAATACTGACAAACCATTTTGTTCTGTGAAATATATTTGTTTAGCATGAAACTCTGCAAAACCTCACCTCATGGTTATTGTAGTGCATTGCAAAGCTCAAAATGAATACTTAAATGAAATACTGAAATTCATTACATGTACAAACAGCACAAGATACATTGGTTATTGCTTTTTATATATATATAATTTTTTTATTGTTATTTTTATTTACACACACACACACACTTGTAGTGACTGTATCTGATAGAATGCATTTAGGTACAAGTATGGAATATGTTTTTTCCAAGGAACGTTTACATATTTGAAGTACTTCCACAGAAATTTGATGTATGCTAATCTGGTTTCAAACGCCAAATTTGATGTTATTTTAACCTGTTAAATAAGGAACCTCAGCCAAATAATATTTTAAAAATTTGAGTCCACCCTCCAAGAAAACACATTGCATAGCTTTTTGTATTATCATATCATAGTGGCATTGGAGGTCACCCTAAACTCATAATACTTGCAGGCATCCTACTGACATACCAGCCAGTGGCTCCTGTCTTCAAAGAGCTCCCTGGTCTGCTGGACACCATTGCATCGCCATGACATGTCAGAACATGCAAAGAGATTTCATTTGAACAGCCCACATCATTTTGTTCCATCCTGTGGTTCCTGGAATTTGTCTGAGAAGGAATATTCCTGCCACAGTTTGAAGAGTATTAAGCCCATCCATTGATAAAATTGTGCAGAATACTTCAGTATACTGATAGAAAGAAGAAAAAGGCACTACAAATATGAACCATTCAACAGCATTGTAATATACAAATTCTTGACTTGTGATCGGAATCCAACTGCATATGGTACGTACTGTGCTTTAATTTTTATCTAGAAGCAGTAACCTGTCTGAAAGTGGAAAATATTAAGGCCCCTAAGGATTCAGTTATAAACGGCTTTATTGTACTTGCATCATGGCCCCCATTCCTAGGTCAGATTAGAGTGATAATTTATCATATGTTTTAACACTGGGTTGATTTCTCAAATTCCGTAGTTTACTCATTCTCTTACTCAATAATCATTATACAGTCTACATCCTTCCCTTCCATCACTATTAATATCAGCTAGCAGAGAGAGTAAATTGCTGTGAAAAATCCTGACCCTCTGGGTGTAAGGTTTTGCTTCGGGCCAGTACCTCACATGTGAAAAGGCATTCAAATCTGTGTCTTTTGGGCTAAATACTGCATGAGTACCACTTTCCTCAGATATAAAACATAGAAAGCAGGTGATAAGATAAATAAAGCAAGACAATATTTTTACCAATTAGGGTGAGGGCACACCAAGGAAACACAACCACAATGCAAGCGCAATTTCCGAGAATTGCTGTCAGCCTGAGTTGAACATATACTACTGAAGGGAACAGCGCAAATTGAGGAAACGGCAATGCAGTTTCCTCAATTTGCACTGCTCCATTCAGTAACATGTGTTCAACTCAGGCTGATAACAATTCTCGGAAATTGCGGTTCTCAGTTTTCTTGGTGTGCCCCCACCCTTATAGTGTAGAACCAAGTTGTCCTTATGTCTGTCTTCAGCAAATGCTAGCTAAACAAAGGAAAAGATCACCAGTAAACACAAAGCAACACTAGATACACACAACTAAGAGAGCGGCACACCCAGAGGGGCACAAACACAGCCGCAGTATATAAGATAGGAAGAAAATCATCCTACAACATCAGAATTAAAAAAATGAATAATAACAGCAATGACGTACCTTAATGAATACTATTTGACCAAGTGCACAGTGCAGTTGACTCTTTTAAAAAATGCTTTTCCTGAAGATGGCCCTATGCAGCTGAAACATGTAGCATAAACACCAAATGTACGTATATTTTAGTAATTTTAATGACATTTGAAAATTTAACGAACATTTAGCGAATTGAGTGTGAATTAATGTTGTTAAATTAATATTATTGCATTATAGATGGAAAGGAAGACTATAAGTTATGGGATAAGAGGCTTATAGGACTCCGTAGATGTGACGGCAAAGAGAGAAGTGCTGTTTCTTCAGGGCAGGAAGGAAATGCCAGTGTTGCAGACCCAGCTAGTATTTCTGCTGACATCTATCTGTAATTCATTAAGAAGTAATGAAATAAACCAGATATTAAAGACTACATATTTGTTTTATTGATTATATTGTAATGTATGGACCACATGTTTTGAATCATAACATGACAAATGATAAGATGATATATACATAAATTTAAGCTTTTAACTCTATACTCTTATTACAGTGTTGTTGCAGAACGTTTTTGTTTCTTTAGCTCCCCTCTTCAAAATGCAGATTTACTAGCTCCCACTTTGCTGTTTCTGTATACAGTAAGTTTATTTCCCATATATTTTCTCAATTCCTACAATAGCTTACATACATAAGAAGCTTTCTGTGACTGTACTTTAACTCTGTTTTGAGCATCTGGTGACTGCTTTAGTCAGATAAATATTTCTCTTTGATTGGGGAAGGACTGTTTTCAAAACCCTTCTTGGTAAAGATAACATCCCACCCATGATACAGCACATTATAGTATTAATGACTGTGGGTAAAAAGGAACATTTTTTTTTCTGGCCTTGAACAGTATGGTAAAGCAAGGGAAAAAAAGAAAATTTTCAATAACTGGACCTAAGAACCAGTCCTCTGGATGGTGCAATAGAGATCCAAGTTGTCTGGCCTTGGGATACCCAAATAATTTTTTTTAAGTTTTATGGTGCTATAAAATTGATCCCAAGTTCTTTATTGTTATTTTTTTCTGCCTCAAATTTCCTGTTGGAAACTTCAGCATGTTACCAGACACACAAAGCTATGTAATGAGGCTCAGAAGGAGATAGTGGTGTAACATTCATACATATCTGCAGGGTTCATTTATTCCAGTGTTTACCACCCCCATTCTTCTCTGTGAAAACGTGTATTTGTATTCATTATTTCTTATCACCTTTCTTGTTGGCAGGAGAAACATGCTAAGAACTGCTGGAGTTTTTATAGCTTTATTAGAATTAAGAGCCAATAAGAGTTTCCCCCAGTAAGTCCTTTGGGTCTTGTTTCATGTCCTTTGGAAGCTAAGGCCAAAATCATTGTACATCCCCAACAACTTACCTGGAACTTGCTAATGTTTGTTGGTTATTTTCTTCTATAAAATACACATAGGTAAATGTGGTTTGTAGTTGCTTCATTATATATGTATACGAGGAGAAAAGGAACCTAGTTTAGAATATTCTACTAAAGGACTAGTATTTCAGGTTTCCAAGATGAGCAACGAAATATAACTGGTTTGTTAACCTTGTTCTTTCTCTTGTTCTCTTGGTCATTGGCTTCTTTCTCTCTCACTCTTTCTAGGCCTTCTCCATCTTTCTTTGCCCTTCCCTCTTCCTCCAGTCATTTGGGTTGTGTTTACTTTTTAATCTGCATTTAACTGGTTTGTCAAGAGGAGTAGAGTGGGGGTAAAGGAATTAGAGGGGCAGATAGCCTACAGTGAAAGCAGAAAAATTAATAACAACATGGTAGCATAGTTGATTGAGGCACTATGCTACAAGCCAGAAGGTCGCGGGATTGAATCCCAATGAGGTGGATTTTTTTCAGTTTACCTAATCCTTTCAGCCACACTATGGCCCTGGGGTCGACTCAGCCTCTAACAGAAATTAGTACCAGAAATATTCCCGGGGGTAAAGGGCGGCCAGCACGTAAGGCTGACAACCTCACTGCCTTCTGTGAGCTGATTGTCTAGACAATGTGAGAGCCTCAACCTCTCACAACCCTATGGGCCTTCACGACCTGTTACAGGGATAAATTTACTTTTCTTTAAATGGTAATATTTATTGTGATGGTCATGGCTGGTCTCATCACACATCTAATATGTCTCCTTTTGGACCTTCAGACAATAATAATTAACCAAATGATATTATATGTAGTAGTAATGGAGTGGTGATAAAATTTAAGAATTTTACAATTCGTATTTTGTCCTTTTTGAAAATGTGTGCAATAGGGGATCATTTAAACGTGTGTTATGTAGTTACAGCTGAAATGGGTACATTTGGATACTAGTACATAAATATATTGTCATTTCAGTTAAAATAAACATGGCAATTCAAGTAAAAAATTAAAATTTATTTAAATGAAATGTATATTAAATTCTCTGTAGGTAAACATCTGTGTGACATATTTACCATTCATAATGGTCTAAAACAAGGAGATTCTTTATTGTGGTTGCTTTTCAACTTGCTTTAGAACATGCCGTTAAGAAGATTCAAGAAAACTAGATAGAACTGTAATTAAATGGGAGACATCAGCTTCTTGTCTATGCTGATGATGTAAATCTACTGGGGGACAACATAAATACATTAAAGAGAAAAGGAACCCCAGTTGACACTAGTAATGAGGTTGGTCTAGAAGACTTAAACACAGAGAAAACTAAGTATATGTTAATGTCTTTTCACCAGACTGCAGGACATTCATAACGTAAAGACAGATATTAGATCCTTTGAAAATGTGGCGAGTTCAAATATTTTGGAATTACAGTAGTGAATAAAAATTGGATTCTTGAGGAAATTAAGAGGAGATTAAATTCGGGTAGTGCTGCTACCTTTCAGTTCAGAACATTATGTCCTTTTGTCTGCTGTCTAAAAACGTAAAAATCAAAATATACAAAAATGTAATTTTGCCTGTAGTTTTGTATGGGTGTGAAACTTGGTGTGTGATATTAAGGAAAGAATGTAGACTGAGTGTGTTTGAGAACACGATGCTGAAGAGAATATTTTGACCGAAGAGAGATGAAATAATAGCAGGCTGGAGAAGAATGCATAATTGGGAACTTTATAACTTACACTCTTTGCCATGTATAATCAGAATGACTGAGTCAACAAGGGTAAGGTGATCAGAGCATTTAGCATACATGATAGACAAGCTGAATGCATAGAAGATTTTGGTGGGAAAGCCAGAAGGAAAGAGACAACTAGGAAGACCAAGACATAAATGGGAGAACAGTGTTAAAATGAATCTTAGGGAAATACAGTGGGGTGGTGTAGACTGGATTAATCTGGCTGAGAATAGGGACCAGTAAGGGTTTTTGTGAACAAGGTAATGAACCTTCTGGATCAATAACATTTTGAGAAATTCTTGAGTGGCTGAGCAACTGGTGGCTTCTCAAGAAGGACTCAGCTCCATGGAGTTAGTTACTTGGTTGTGTTTGACATCTAAGCCAGTGGACAATGTCCAACATAATTTTGATAACTATATTATGTAGCAGTTATTTTGTATTATGAGTCATCTGTTTGGAGTTTAATTTGAGCTTTATGTAAAGTAGTGGTCACATTGCACCATACAAACCAAAACTTCTATTGATCGACATGACCTCCACATAATGGATTCATTATATCACTTCGTTCAAAGACTACATACAAATTATACTTCCCCACCTATATATAAACAGTGTTCCCAAAAAGTTAGAAACATATATATGTGATAATTTTGAATCAGTGCCATTAAGTGCATCAAAATATTTACTTCTTGTCTCTCTGCTGGATTCATTAGCACTGTCTGCATAATTTGGCGTGTCAGATCTCAGTGCATGTCTGCTTTGCTGGAGTACCACAGAGTAATTCAAATAATATGAACTCTCTGGCCAGTGTAGCATCTGTCACGCCATCTTGTTATGGTTATGTTGAAAGTTCGCAAATAGAATCTCCCAATAACAGTGATGATAAGATGAGCAGTATAGTAGGAAATGTATAGGAACTATCAAAGGGTGTACAAAAGAAGACCAAATTGTAAATGAAGATATACGACAAGAGTTACAGATTTTTCTGAAGCAATAACAGGCTACAGGGAGCAGAGGTTAGTACGTACAGTAGAAGGATGGAAGATAGTAATCATAAACAAATTCACAAGTAGGCCAGGAGGAAGGGCGGTATATGAGTAGGCCCAGAAAATTATGAATTGAGACGGGAACCACTACCAGCTTAGCCATATCACTCAAGGATTTTCCCAAACCCAGTACAATATGCTCCAAATTGACAACAAAACCACCACAATGTAATGGTTACCATATGTGCTTATTTAGGAGGATTGGATTTAAATTCTCAGTTCGGTGACTGTTTATTTTGCCGACGTTTTTCGTGTCTCCATGCAAATGCTGGGATTAGTATCTTACAACAATCCACGACCATTGCCCCTACATTCTTTCCAGTTCAGAATTAGTTGTATAACCAGTACAGTTGATAAAGGTGTCGTTAAATAAATGAAGAATTTGCACGTTAACGGGAATTAGCAATAGATGCATAGTCTGCCGATTTGCTTCAGACTGATGTCCGCTGTGTGGCTGATATGTCAGACCAGTAACAAATATAATTTCTTGGTTTGATGTCTCAGATGATTTTCCCAAGAACTGCCTGTTCACGTAAGCTCGCCTAACGGTGAGTCCACTTCATCTTGGAGACACTGTTACCCTGGTGACTGCTGTCCAATATTACATATATCGTGCAGTGATCTCGAAGAGGGTAACTTATTTGGTTAATCGACTGTGTACTGTTACAGTTATTCAACCGAAGGTCGCAGTTAACACTTGCGAGGTCGCTGTTTCGAATCTCGGAAAACGGATATCATGATCGGTTTTTCCTCTATCTGTTCCTACCACATCCTTTTCAGCTTATCGCTCACAATCGTCATTTCAGTTTAAACTTAGTACTTTATATAACCTAAGCTGTTGGAAAAGCATCGATAAACAAGAAGAGTTCCAAGCAGAATTCGTAATCATATTTTCTTATTACATAGATTTCTAGTCGTACAAAGCTGTTACTGCTATTTTATTTTTGTGAAGAACTTGTCATGTAAGCACAGATTATGTTTACTTTAAATGTATTAGAACATAAGTTTCCCGTCTTCGTCATGTTTGTGGCTGTTGACGTACAGCGTTTCACACATGATTTGTAGTTAACGTTTATCACATGCCTAGCTCCATTGGTCTCGCGCTCAACGCCATCAAACCGAAAGCTGAAAGAAAATTTCGCACGGCCGCCATGTTGATTTTTATATTGCACAAAAAACTACGTAAAAAGAAGTTGAATATTGTAAGTAGGATTTGAGGTTTTCAGAGCGAAGACTATGAAGAATGCCGTCTTCTGGGATGTGGTGACATGTAGATCTTGTGTGAACCGAAGATTCGGAGGAACGTATCGCCTCCATCTTCAAGGTAGAAAAGTCCATGAGATGGAACCAGCGTGATTTCCCACCCTGGAGATGGAGGCAATACGTTCCTCTGAAACATCGATTCACAAGATCTACACTACGCCACATCCCAGAAGACGGCATTCTTCTGAATATTATAAATTTCTACTATTATTAGTATTGTTATACTAAGCATAACAAATTCGTAATAAATAACCAATGTTATTGTATTATCATTCTTTTTATTATGTACATTTGTTACATGTTTCGATCCAGCTGGATCATAAATCTCTTATCGTACATCATGTCAGGACCCCGAAGATAAATGGGGAAGTTCTGGTAAAATGTTATCGATTACATGTTAGAACCTTGTATCCAGTATGACTAAAATGGGGAAGATTTATTTTAAAATAAAAATATACGTGGAAATTCTGGGAACTTTCATGAACGTGGCGGTAGTAGACGGGACCCTTTTATAAACGTACGTACTTACTTTATGTTGGACTGGATTCATCTGGCTCAGACTTATGGCTAGTTGTGAGCTCTTGTCAACACGGTAAAGAATCTTTGGGTTCCGTAAAATCCTGGGGATTTCGTGACAAGCTGAGCGATTGTTGCCTTCTTGAAAATGGTTGCGATAACATTCTTTGAAACTTCATCTACAATATCTAAGTGCAAAGCTGTGGGAGTAAACAGTGAATTGTTTGTTGCTAAATGAATGTGAGTTGAGGCAGTCTACACAACAATAAGTTCAGAAAACAAACAAGATAGACACTATCACGTCAACATTAGCTTTATTTTACTGTTGCTGGTGGAGGTGAATGGAAAATGAAATAGTATGATGATGCCAATTTAGAACAATATCCTAAAAGTTGTCTCTGTGCTTAACTAATTAAGCACTACGCCATGAAGACACATGGGGGAGTGGATGTATAGACCCACGTTTTCTTGACCTCGGCACTAGTTGGTGAGTGGTCAGCTTCACGACCCGGCCGCTTTACTATCCTGCTGTTTTCAAAGTAGCATTTAATGCTTCATGGTACACACAGATTTTACATCCAGGAATTTACTGGTTTCTATTCCAAACCAATTTCGTATTCCTCAAACCATGATCGACCCCAGTAATTTCCGCTCCGGCATGTGCAGTTCCAAGTGTTTTAATGTCGATCTCACCAAGAGTTTTGTTGCTTAGAAAGAACCTAAAAATACAGTCGCAATATTGCTTGTTATTTAAGACGCTGTAGTAATTAGGCTTGATATTATCTGCAGTGCAATTTGCAATAGTGCTTATAGATTGCCATAGGCTGTCATTCGATGGCTGTCCTAATGCTTTTAATTCCTTCTCATTTAACTTACACATGTATATTCGAACAGGAAGCGTTAACGTTTCCTAAACGCATAAAATGTACATGAGCCGTTAACATAGTAAATAACATGTGATACGTTACGCAGAATTGATTTCACGACCATTGATCTCGTTTCCTGTGAGTTACATTTTGACACTGTCCAGTAGTAGAAGACAATAACGTTCGTTCTGTCTAGCCTTGATGGAGAGGGAATTGTCATAACTCACGTAAGTGACCCAATGAACTGAAACTATGAATGTGGTTTCGTGCTAACATGGCCGTAACCTGTTTCTCGTTACAAGCAGAGCCATGTTTATATGTTGCTTCTGTGACTGCTAAATTCCATGCATTATCAGCCGCTATTACGTAGATGGTACTGATTCCGTGGTTCAGATCATACCCAGTCGGCTACAGGGCCATCCAGGGTCGAAATTTGGCTGTTTTCTTAGAGGGAGGAGACCACTTTGTGACGTAAGCGTGGAGAGGAGAGTAATGTTGTAATCGATCGTAAAAAAATCCACCTAGCTGGAGTGGCGCTGAACATTCTTGCTGTTTAACCATGAATTTCGTACTTATTCCTTGAATCTGAAGTCCTCTAAGAACCTCGATCTCCTTTCCATAGAGTCAGTCCATTCTTCTTCATTATTTGCATTTTGCCTCCATCGTTTCATTGTCAGCTATCGTAGACCATCCTCTACATCAGGCATGTCAAACTCTGCTTGTGCAGAGGGCCACCTCAGCCCTATAAATAATAGTCCAGGGCCGCACTTCAAAATAGAAATATACATTAGATTTTGATACAAGGAAATTTAATTATATTTATTATTTACGAATAATTTAAATATAACTACCTATAAAGTCACATATCTTCCAGTTTTAAAAAGCAAGAGAATGCCATTTTTGACACGTATCAAACAGCTTTTCAATACGTAAAAAGAGAGATTACACAAGAAATTATGTTAGAAATAGCAAAACACTGAATTTCCTTTTGCGTGAGACTTTTTGTCTTCTGGTCTGTTGGAAAATTGTCTTTACAAAAAATATTTCTACTAAAATTTTAATATTGATTTTAATATCAATTAGATCTAAAAGTTGAGGGGCCGCATGTTTGACACGGCTGCTCTACATTATCCAGCCATTTGAATCTGTGATTTTCCACTGTGGTACCTTCTAGCTTACATAAGCAAAGATGAAGCCACATTTGTTCCATCCTAATCACATGCCACAACTATTCCAATCTTCTCCATTTATCGTCCGGATTTTATTTAATTTGTTCAGCCCGTCATTCCTTCGGAATCTTCTTAATCAACCGAAAAGCAATTGATTGCTTAAGGAAGATCACACATTATGGTCTTAATTAACTGAGATTAGTTTTTTGCGCAATCGCAACGAGAAGTTTCAGAAATTCTATGAGCTTCGCTGTATCTGTCTGCCCGCATGTAACAATTCCAGAACCGTCTAACGTATTTTTATGCAATTTTACAGGGGGCGCTTCGCTAAAGTGCCGATGCCTTTCATTTAGGGTTAAACTCGGACAACAGTAATGAAGACTTTATGTGAAGACCCAACAACAAGGGACATTTTATATCTCCAGCATAACTCACTGTTCGTCGAATGAAAAAAAAAATGATTCAAACAAAAGCTGTGGATAATTGTAATATTCTTATCTGATATAGCATCGAACAGTTGAGAATTTCTTGCAGTTCTCGGCTTCATGAGTTTCTTTGCCCTGAAGCTATACGAGTAGCAGCAAAGTATTGCGGCAGCGTAGTTGGTTGAGGCACTATGTTACAAGCCGGAACGTAACGGATTCAATTCCCGATGAGGTCATTGCATTTTTCAGTTCACCTAATCCTTCCAGCTGCGCTATGGCCCTTGGGTCGACTCAGCCTCTAACAGAAATGACTACCAGGAATCATTCTGGTGGTAAAGGGCGGCCGGCGCTTAAGGCTGATAACTTCACCACCATCTGTGAGTCGACTGTCTAGAAAATGTGGGAGTCTCGACTTCTCACAACCCTATGGGCTTTTACGGCCTGTTACAGGGATAGCTTTACCTTTTTTTCATTAAGTATTAGGGCTATGTCAACCTTACGTGCCGGTCGGTATATCCCGGGTGAGAAGCTCTGGTACCAAATGCGCCCCAAAGCCGGTTTGGACGTCGTGGCGACAACGAAACTGTCTTCCCCGGTCTTCCGGGTCGAATCTTAATCCCTGTACAGACTAAGCTGCCCCGGCTTCCGTTCAGACCGCTGTAATAAGGTAACTGATGGAGCTTCCAAACTTCCAGTAGGCCTATGCATTTATCCTTCTTCATGGGTTCGTCTTGCGTTCCGAATGCAGAGAGTATATACAAATGTTCATGAGATTCTGTGACTCACGCTTCTCGAAACGAGCATCGGCTATGATGAAAATTCCTTTTATGTTCTCTTTCATTAAAAATAAATATAACATTGTTTATGAAACTTGGTGTGAACGTATGATATTCCTCAAATGAATGTGTTACGTCGGGCAAAGGGAGACAGATTAACATTTGGTTACTATAATCAGTGAAAAGGAAGTAAGTTGTAACGCTCTTTTCGTACAGTATCCAGCTTGTACATAGATTGAAGGAACTAAATCACTGAAGCACCGTCCTTGAGAAGCTAATAGTCTGTCAGCTTGTCAAGAAATTCCCTGCCTTGTATGGAGTCTTGAAGTTTCAATGTCATATTCAGTAGAGCCTGGCTCTGGTCCCTGTCTCGAACCAGATGAAGCCAGCCCACGCCTGATTTCTTTCAAATCCAGTGTAATGTCCTATACCGATGCAAAAGTCTCAACAAAGTCTTTTCTGATTTTCCGACTAAAGTTTCGTCTGTGTTTCTCATGACTTCCAAGCATGTCTTGTACGTCTCATACTCCTTGAATTGACCGCCCTAATTATATTAGATGGTATCGATGGGGGTGGTCCAGAAGTAACGCCACAGAGAAGCAACAGAGAGTTGTTCAGTTCCAATCACTGTCGGATTGCCAGCTATATAGTGTCTCTGTAATATGAAGCGAGAATATCCTGCTATAAGATTCTTGGATATTGATTCTTATCGGGACATAATATTAACTTATTTACAGATACACGTTTCTGACTTATTGAAACGCCATCTGTTCTTGGCATATCGATTTTTACGCCCTCGCAACATTCGCCGTAGGACTTCTCTATCGATTTGTTCCAAAAGCGCGTTTTTACTTGAATACGTAAGCAGGAAAAGGTATCTCCATTAGCAACTGCACCAGCTTGAAGGTCGTCCCCAGAGATATTTTTATTTCTTGCGTCTCTTTCAGCGTCTAGATTATATAGCGTCTGTGGAAGTCGTTCTGTATGTTAGAGAGAGCCAACTGGCGGCATTCGGGCCGCATGCGGCCAGCTGCTTTGTTGTGTGCGGTCCCCGAGTGTAAGGCTATTTCGCCACTCCCGAAACTACGTGTTGACACTTTCATCCTCTTTCAAAGAAAAGGCGGCGCCAAATCTTTTCGAAAAGAAACCCTAGAACAAGTGCGTATTAAATGTTTCATGCAACTTTCCATGTAATTTCACACGGCGTTTAATGAACAAGACCCGAAGTCGGCACAGGCTGCTTCACAGAGCAGGAGTTGGCTTACGGATGTGTTCCGTATTTGGGAGTTATCTTCTTATGTAAGGATACATTTTCAGCCGTGAAAAGGGCCTAGACTGCGTGTCCTTCCCTACTTGCCAGAGATAAATATATTGGTTGTTTTATATTTTGGTAGTAATATTACGACCGCCTCTGTGGTCTGGTGGTCAGAGCCACATCCAGAGGTCCCGGGTTCGCTTCCCGGCGCCACCAGATATTCTGAGAATTGGTGGGTCTGGAACGGGGTCCACTCAGCCTCGTGAGGATAATTGAGGAGCTATTTCAAGGAAATCGCGGCTCCGGTCTAGAAAACTGAGATTAACGGCCGTGAGGATCCATTGTGCTGACCACAACGCGACACCCTCTATCCGCTAAAGTTGGCACTAACTTCGCCGACAAGCGGCGGTCGCTCGGTCGGTATCGTTCGCCTGCGGACTAAAACCACGGAGTTTGTTTGTTTGTTTGTTTGTTTGTGTAAGCGTCCCCAGCGGAGATGTGTTAGAATACCTCCACCGTAGTCGTACAAAGCAATGAAATCGGAACCCCTTGTCTGGGGGTATAACTGGGTCACCCTGTCACTGCGAGACATAAATACAGAGACCTGGTCCACCGGGTTGGGGGTTGGACGCAAGGCTGACGACCTTGCTCTGTAAAAAATTGTCACAAAATCCAAAGATGTGAAAACCGGATCAAATCGGAAAGAATCTTGTAAAGAAAGCTATGGCTCAAAAAGGGCCCTTTGGCCGATGATGATGAATAAGTTGAACACTCAGGCCTTACGGCTTCACTTCGCACTTTCCGTCGTTGTCGTCGTTGGTGATACTACTGCTGTTGCGTCATCATTATCGCCACCGGTGCTGCAGTCCGAGTCGACAGTAGCGCTAAACCTTCATGGGAAGGGCATAAGACAACAGCGAGGGCCCTGCTTTTGCAAGGACAACACATAAATGTCCGTGCTCCGAGCAGGACTCGAAGCCCCGATCTTAGTTTCCAAGCAGCGCGGTCTAAACTCGCTGACGCGGAACATTACAGTGCATAATCTGTTAGTCGAGGTCAGGAGCAGGGTGGGGGAGCGAGATTCCATTGTGGGTGTTTGTCTGGTGCTGGGTAACCTTCACTTCGGCATAATAACTATTCAGTTCCTGGGTAGGATTTCCTTTCTCCTTCTGATCCACGAGCTGCTGGTAAACGAAATTAATTGGAGACAATGACCATTAAAACTGACATTTCCAAAATAGTTTTTAAGGTGTTTGCTTATAATTATTTGAGGAACTGAGAGTCAAAAGCTAGAGAGACGAGAGGACGGGTCTGTCTTTTGTATATGCTGCTGGCTCTTGCCAGCGCAGACTTTCTCGGGTCCGTGTCCCTTGGGACTCGCGGCCATATTTTTTTTTCCTTGGCACTACAGCCCCAGTGGGCCTAGGACTACCTCCATGAACTTCTCCGTTCACTTCGGTTGTTCTAGATCTTACACATTCGGTAGGACTCCTTGGGCGGGTGATCAGCTCGTCGCAATGCCTCTACCTGTATACAAACACATAAAAAGCACACATACGAACTAAACATCCATGCCCAGAGTGGGATTCGAACCCACGATCCCGGTTTCCAAGCGAGCGAAGACAGTACCTGCCTTAGACCGCTCGGCTACTGTGACCGGCCCGACCATATTTTACTGTCTCATATTTGAGACTTCCCTTTTCGTCGCCTTCTACGACTCGCAGGGTCACGGTGGAGGTATTCGACCCCGCCTCCACAGAAGGGTTGTGTTGTGCGTCAGAGTCAAGAGTCAGAGTTACTTTACGACTAGCGGTTTACCGCCAATCAGTTCGTCTTGGCTTCAGGCCCCTTTAGGCTCACGACCAGAGATTTTTTTTCCAACTGAACTCTTGCGGTAATAGTCCTTATGTAACATCCTCTCTGACGAGAAGATGGGTCTGTATCTTATGAATACACTCGACCTTTCGTCAAGTGTATATTTCGCACATATAATATGTTATGGAAAACTCTTCCTTTTGCTTTACACACAAGTCCTCTGTCAGTACAGGCTTTACAGAGCAGATCATGCCTAACTTACAGATCTTATGCTACAATGAAAACTTAGTGTGTATCATCTGTAAACTTCGTTATATAACATCTGTACGGACCACATAGAAAACACGACCTCTTTTGTTGTCGAAATTTGTTTACTGCTCGTTGCCTAGCATAGACGTCTGATATTGTTGAAACGCAGCTAGCTGAAGGTTGTTTAGACGTCCGTTGCCTGGCAATGGAAAGCCCTTTTTCTATTGTTGGCCAAGAATTTTTCTTCGCGGGAACGCGTTTACCTAGCTGTACCCTAGTAATGGATATACATATTACAATATACTAGTATATTCACCACCGCTGTGAGAACGTCAGATTTCCAGTCTCCGTTCCTTCACATCTCGACATGTGGCTCCAGTTTTCTTCTTTGCTACGTCTAGGTCATGTCACCTGTTCATCATTCCTCCTAACCCCTTTCAGTCTCCCCTTTCCTATTTTCCTTCATCTATTCCCCTCCTTACTTCTTCTGTACATAATTCTGTGTATTTCTAGTTCCCCCAGTTCAGTAAGTAAATTTCAGATCTCATACAGGGCAGATGAGGTTTGCAAGAAACCTACAGATTTACCGAGATTTGGTGATCCTTGACCCCATCTCATATAGGAGTACTTGTAAGGAAGATATAAATTGATGCTATGGATGTACGAGTATTTTAGGAACAGAATGTGCCCTGAAGATGGAGGTATTATATTAATCTGTAACACTGCCCACCCCTTACCAGACTACACCATTTACTCGTATAGTCCAAAGGGCTACAAAGTGAAGTTGTTGTTGTCTGTCATTGAAAAGGAGAAGAATGTTCAAGGGCTTCAGGGTTTGTTAAAATCCTACACGTTTGTCACATGACTGGCTGCATGAATGTCTTCTCATTGTTTACCGAAATGTCGAAACTCTTGTCCTGTTAACCGAAAGGTGCAGATGATTGGCTAGCGCTCCTGCTTCGTACTAATGAGGTCCCGCATTCGAATGCCAGTCTGCAGACCGTCTCATTTGACAAAGAAGTATTTTTCGCAGTTTCCCCTGAGATCCTCCAGGAATGTGCTGAAATAGTGCCTTCAAATGGACTACTATCGCTTATTTCCACATCCCTGTGGTTTTACTTTTTTACTTTCTTGGTGTGGGGTTAGACTGAGGTCACTTGATACAGCGGTTACTAACTGGCCTATTGTTCCAGCCCCGGATGACAGATGATGAATGTGGAGCAGTACTCGGAGAACATCTGCCTCAGTGCCAATGTCACTTTGTCCACCACAAATCCTACATGACCTGACCTGGGCTAGAACTCGGGCCACCGCGGCCGGCGACTAACAGCCTGAGCTATGGCACGGCCTTCCAAATCCCTTTACTTAATAGACAATTGTCCTCCCGTGCGACGTTATATAACGCGTGTACTTGAAAAAATAAAGTAATTAATAACATAAGAATAGTCCCATGTTTCTGCTGTTCTAATTAACGGCGTTGAAATTTGTATTCACGGAATCTCCTGGATATTCTGTAGATCTCCATGGATGTGACATCCGGAAGCTTCAATGTACGCAGAATACAGCAAAACAAGGACAGGTATACATCCTCGCCCCGCAGACAATACGGCCACCGCATTGGCTACGCTGCCCCTTTGTCTATGGAGAGTGGAAATAATGTTGGCTGGGCTGCGGACAGGGCGTCCGGGGTTCAATTCCTGATACGGGCAAAAGATTTTTCTCTACTCCACGGCCTCCAGACTAGCTATGGGACCCACTCAGCCTACTATACATTGGGTACCGGGGACTTTTGCCCGGGGATAAAACGACCGGTTCGTGAAGCTCACCATTCACCTCCATCTAGTACCGGGGTATAGTATTGTGGAGCTACACCTCCACTTCTGCGTAAGTCTTCATGGAGTGGTGCTTAATTAAGCAGAGGCACAACTTGACCTTTTACCTTCCCGCTCAGGCCGCTTTCCTTCCCAGGAGAAGAGCCCCCTTCAACCATTGGATGTGATGGTGAAATGGCACCAGAGCCGCTCTGGATGAGATGATGAAGGTAGAGGACAATGTCGGTGCACAGAATGGTACCCTTGGCTTTCAGTCCGCAGCCTGTAGCCGGTGCCGGCCGGTGCTATACTGCATACCTTGCAGCCGCCGAGGGCCCCCTCTTCAAAGGGGCTCACAGTTCGGTTATCCTAAAACAGTTGAAAGCTCTGCTTCTATTTATAAAACTATTTGTACTTACAGAATTGTCTCCACTTCAAATATTGCATAGATTTTAACTTGGATGTGAGAAAAAAAGAAAAAAGGTCATCGAAATTTGGGACTATTTATGAAGTGAAATGTCCCAGATTTAATTCAGGCAGGGGAGGGGGGTGCAAACTGTAAACGGCTGTCAGTAACCTCACACACTATTCCATGAAGCACGTGGTTAGTTAGTTATTGGAGAGGGTGGGTTTCCCCATGCACTTAGACCTGTATTGGTCCATTGTGCTTCCCTCTATGATATTCTACCAGTCTCTATATCCTACCGGTACTGGTGCTTACCATCAGTCCCGCCCAGCCAACGAGACCGGCTCTACTANCTTAAAGTCCCTCCCGGAGGACTTGTTCCCTGAATTTTTCCGCCCTTAAAAATTCGACGACCTCCGCCGGGTATTTGAACCCGCGTACTGCGAGTCATGAGGTGGGAACGTTACCTCTAGACTACGGAGGCCGCTAAAGCACGTGGTTAATGTTAAAATTATGGGACATCAAAATTAGGTTCCCAAAACCTGTATGGGGTGGGGGACATGGACCCCGGAGTTACACAGTTACTACGGCTGCTGCTGATAGGAGGGCAAGTTTCTTGACCTCGGCAATCTGGTTTATAAATGTATGGCGGTCCCCTCTCGCCGCCCGCCTGTGTCTCTGGGTCGCTCAGCCCCTCGCGTCAAAGCCTCTGCTGAGAGACCGCCACCAGCAGGGTGGGTAGCAATTACAAAAAAAAGGGGGGGGGGACTGAACAGGCCTGGATGAAAGGAAAGAGGCGACATGCTTACGTTAGCCTGAAACTCTGTGGAAGAAGGGAAGAAGGTATACACTGTATCCGTGCTTTCTCTTTGATGCTCCGCTGAAATGTGCCATGCTGCTTATTAATGCATATAAATAAACAGTGGAACAATTTACTGTTTCGTTTTGGTACGTCGGGTCGGGTAAACTCGACCTTAAAGCTATAAATGTTCGCAAGAATGTGTGTGAATCGTCAGTCACGGTGGTACAGAGTTTCTGAACCCTCTCCACCTGATGACACTGAAATATGTGCAATGAAAACCCTCTATAAGCAGAGTTCTTCTACCTTCTGAGATAAGACGCCGTGTGGTCCGCTGATTTCAACGGACTACACAGTGCTATATCCAAGAAGAAAGTACTCTTCATAACCACCAGTGTGAGAGCCTCAGATCCTACACAGCGCTATATCCCAGAAGATAGTACTCTTCATAACCACCGCTGTGAGAGCCTCAGATCCTACACAGCGCTATTATAGCAAGTGTCACGGTTTCAGATTACGTAGGACTGTTGCTGTAAAGTTGTGTATAATTTCGTATGTACATAAGTGCTCACAAGCACTACCCATTGGGTTTCGATGGCTCTTTCTCTGGAGATAAGGCGGCCGGGACGTGAATCTGATCATTCTATTTTTTTTATTATTATTGCTAGTGGGGTTGGACTAAGTCCCTTGTACTGCGGCCACTTCTGGCCTATTGTACCATCCCCAGATGATAGGTGAGGGTGATTGTGGAGCAATTGGTGGAATGAAGATTGGCAGGGGAAACCGAAGTACTCGGAGAAAACCTGCCCCAGCGCCACTTTGTCCACCACAAATCCCAGTTGACCTGACCCGGGATCGAACCCCGGGCGCCGAGGTGGAAAGTCAGCGACTAACCGCTTGAGCTATGGTGTGGCCATCATTCTATCTAACTTATCTGTCTATGGCTCTACATCCCTTTTTTTTTCGGCCTTGGCCTCTTTTTCCAGTTTCTTAATCCTATACACAGTCGGTAGGATTCCTTGGACGGGAGATCAGCCCGTCACAAGGCCGCTACCTGCACACAGGACAACACAAACAAGGAATAAACACACACAGACAACCATGCCTCAAGTGGGATTGTAACCCACGATCCCAGTGTTTGAGTGGGCGAAGACAGTTCATGCCTCAGACCGCGCGGCCGCTGTGATCGGCGAATCTGACCATTCACCTCCGTCTAACGACGAGGTCAAAAATGTGGAGCTGTACCTCCACTCCCCAATATGTGCTTAATTAATTACGCCCAGGGACACCTTTACTTTCACACGAACTGCTTATTAGTCTTCATACTGCGTTTGATTTAGTTTATACGGTAATCTGTAACACGCTTTCAGCATTATCGCCGTTCCTCCTAGCAGGAGCAGAGAGTGCCATTGTCGCGTCCCGTTCCCCTTCAGTTTTCGGGGCACTCATAATGAATTGATTCAATTAGATTCGTCATGCCTTCCTATCTACCCCTGCTTGCCTTTCTGTCTGCACGTAACCATTCAAGAACCACAGAATGAATTGTCATGAAATGCGATAATTACAGCGTTTTACAAATATTCGTCGACACAATCCAATTTTGATTAAAATCGGACAGGAGTAATAGATAATTTATATGAAGACCTACTTGCGTCTTTGCGCACATCTCAAACGCAACTTGCTAAATATTTATCGGAGCGAAAATTATTTCCAACAAGAGCTGTAGTAAGAACTGGAACATACTTTATGCTCAGAATATATTTTCCCGTAAGTATTCGCGGTTGTCGAGAAAACTAAACGAAAGGGAACAAGTGCGCCAGGGTTGCTGCTGTGCGAAGTGTTCCATGTTTGTGTTTCTTTTATGGCTTCCTTCTGGACTTCCTCTCTTCCATCTTTTTCTCCCATGATAATTCCAGTTCCAGACTTCTACCGACCCTTCTCGTCTTATTAACGTATGTCCAAACCTTCACACAGTATACATCTTCTTCTTCTGATTGCCACTGGAACTATTTCCTGTTCCGTTTTACTCCAAAGCTCTGCTTTGTAATTCACTTCCAATATGTATTTAGTGCGTTCATAAAAATTAACAGATTAACGAAATTTAAGGAACTTTTTTTTTTCACTGGCTCTACAGCCCCCTTGGGCCCTCCCGTCTGATTTTTCAGTTTCATGACCATTTTATAGACGGTAGGACTCCTTGGACGCATGGTCAGCTCGTCGCAAGGCCCCTACCAACACACAGGACAATAGCTCAAGCGGTTAGTCGCTGGCTTCCCACCGCGACGGCCCGGGTTCGATCCCGAGTCTGGTCAAGTGCGATTTGTGGTGGACAAAGTGGCGCTGGGGCAGGTTTTCTCCGAGTACTTCGGTTTCCCCTGCCAATCTTCATTCCACCAATTGCTCCACAATCACCCTCACCTATCATCTGGGGCTGGTACAATAGGCCAGAAGTGGCCACAGTACAAGGGACTTAGTCCCAACCCACTAGCAATAAAAAAATACACACAGGACAACAGAAACACAGAATAAACATATACACATACTAAACATTCATGCCTTGTGTGGGATTCGAACCCACGATCCCGGCTTCCAAACGAGCGAAGACAGTACATGCCTTAGACCGCTCGGCCACCGTGACCGGCAGTTTAAGGAACTAATAGGTCTAATAATGGACAAAGAATTACAAACAAGATATTTAAATTAAAAATAGCTGTTTTATTCTAAAGTTTCAGAATACCTATGTAAAAATACAAAAAAAAAAGAATATGAAAAACAACGCAGTGACAACACGTTAATCTCTGGCCAACGCATAGCGAAGAGTATAGAACACCAAACAGATAAGCTCCGATGCGGTTAGCGGAGGGACAGTTACTGATAAAATCTGTGTCCTTAGTGCACAGACGTATAGCTCCAGGCATTCTTAACCTCTGCACTACAGTCCTGCCGGGAATGGATGATCCTTCGTACCAGCGGTTCAGCACCGTCCGCCTCGAAACAGCATTGGTCGACGGTGACGTTTCGGCAACGAGGTTGCCAATTATACTTGCAATTCTGTTCCACTGCCACGGTTCTTCTGGTTGTACTATGGTATATGCTCTGGGGGATTGTGGTTGCGACTGCACGTTCCTCTGTTTGATAGTCGGACGAAGATTTACCAACAGCACTACATTCTTCCTTCATTCCGAGGTTTGCTACATCACACTCGGGCGGGGCCAGGAAACATCAGATCCCGACAGGTTTGTAGGAGTTCTGGGGCGTTGGCTCCATTTTGTTTAATTATCTCGGAGACCGTAAATCTTATAGGAAAACTGTATTGACCATAAAATATGTGTTTCGGTCTCCTCTACAAGTTGGTTTCGAGACATAGGTCTCTCAGATATATATTTAACGAGAGCTACTCTCGAGATAGCGTAGTCGCTATAGCGACTGGCCACAGGCAGGACGACCGAGGGGTCGGAGTTCGAGTACCGGTAGGATCAAGAGTTTTCTCTTCTCCACGTCGTCCAGACCGGCTCTGAGGTCCACCCAACCTCATTTATTAAAATGGATCTTAGAGAGATAGATGGGATGGTATGGATTGGATTGATCTGGCTCAGGATAGGGACCAGTGGAGGGCTCTTGCGAATCTTCGGGTTCCATAAAATGCTGGGAAATTCTTGAGTAGCTGCAGATTTGGCGGCTCCTCAAGAAGAGCTTGGCTCCATACGTAAATAAGTAAGGGTGGGGTGAGGCTGAATCCACTTGGTACGTCGGCCATTGTCTGGGCTATTGTACCAGCCCGGATGATGGATGAGTATGGAGCATTTGGTGGGGTAAGAATTGGCAGAGGAAACCGAAGTACTCGAAAAAAGCCTGCTCCAGTACCACTTTTTCCACCACAAATACCACATGACTTGACCTGGAATCGAACGTGGGCCGCCGCGGTGAGAAGCCCATATTCGAGGACCTTAATTTACAACTGGAAGTTCTTCCATAGGCAACCAAAGACGATATTCGCCCGTTGATTTGTCGTGGTGCTTGTTTTTCAAGAAATGAAGGTGAAGGGTTCCAGTCATGCAGCACAGTACCGTAACACCCGTAAAAATAATCAGTGAAGATGCCAAGAGAACCCGCCTGAAGATTTTCAGTAAGAACCGACTTATTATTAACGGTGAAAACAATTGGTGGTCGCATGTGACCACGTTGGCCGAATTTGGGAATTGCTGGTCTATAGCTTTCAATCCTAAATTGAAACAGATTAGACACACCGACAAATACACTTACTGGTAGGTTTCTCAGATCTTCCTTGTACTCCTTCCATTTCAGAGCAGACCTTTTTTTTTTTGTCTCTTTCACAGCCTCGCTATATTCCCGATGGTTATTGTTGTGTCAATACAAACATGTGCCATTCTAAACGCTCTGAACTTACTACCTTGGTATAGTTTAGTCTCTGTCCCTGTCGTTAAATAAACTACAAACATGGCGACTGTACAAGCTTCTAAGGACGCAAGAACGTTAATTCAGTCAATGTACAACATTATCGAATTTCAGTATAAAGTAGAGCAAGAAGAAGATAAAATTATGCATGTACTTAACTAATTTAGCACCACACCATGAAAAGGTATGAGGGATTGGAGGTACAGCTCCACCATTCTTGATCTCGGTACTAGATGACGGTGATATGCCAGCTTCACGCTTTGCTCCCTAGGAAAGGGCTCCTGGAACCAACCGCATAGTAAGCTTGGCGGGCCTCAGAGCCGGTCTGGCAGTTTCCAAAACTGTTGTGTGGCGATAAATATTTGAACAGTACGTAAACTGTTCTAACGGCGTTGGCAATGAGCCAATGCAACCTGATACGTGCGGTGTATGTGGTGAAAGAAAACGACGTCGTTACAAATTAGAGTTATAGTCCTATCCTTCTGCGTCTAATCCGGTACGGATTAACCAAAATGGAGCAGTGTCTTTGAGAAGCTAATAGTTGTTGTCCTTCTTCTTGGCTGGGGCTGCAGCTCTGTGTGGGTCTTGGCGTCCTCCATGGTCTCGTAACAGTTAATTTTCTGGGGTGGGGTCGTTAGCCCCATGCACAACCCCCAACCTGAAAGACCAAGGACTACACTACATCTGGGCCGTATCTTTTGACCTGTCTGGCATGGATGGCCCTACCAGCAGCTTACGATCCAGCCAGCATTGCTCTCCGCGTCACTGGGTCATTGGGCCACTGGGTCAAGCAAACCTCGGCACGATAAGGGCGGCAGTCCCCTAGAAGGAATAGTTGCTGAGCACTCAACAAATTGGCAGCACTTTGTGAAACCCGAATATAAGTTATAGTAAATAAGATCTAAACGAGTGTGACGATAGTACACTAATACAAATATTATATTGCTGGACATTATCCATCGTCCTATTCTTTATCTGAAACACCGTCCTGTTTTTAATTAAAAACACAACGTTTCGGAGTCTGGATTCTGATTGGGTTTTACCTGAAGACGGAGACAGAATCCAGTCTCCGAAACGTTATGTTTATAAATAAAAACAGGAATGTGTTTCAGATAAAACAGGACGATGGATAATGTATGGAATCATAATACGTGTACATTACCGTGTTCACAAGAGCCCGCCACTGATCCCTATCCTGAGCCAGATCAATCGATTCCAAATGGTACCATCCTATTTCCTTAACATCGATTTTAATATTATCCTCCTACCTAAGCCTAAGTTGTTCAACTAGTCTCTATCCTTCAGGCTTCCCTACCAAAATTTCTCATGCACGTGTATTCCTCTCCCATGTGTGCTACGCGTCCCACCCATCTCACCCTCCTTGTTTTATCCGTCCTGATAATATTTGGCGAGGAGTACAAATTGTGAAGCTTCTCATAACGCAGTTTTCTCCAGCCTCATGTTACAGCCTCCTTCTTTTCCCACATAATCTCCTTAGCAACCTGTTGTCAAACGCCCTGTGTTCAGATCTCATGTACGTTTTCCGTTGCTTAGTTGGCGCCAAATCCGAGGCCCTGTGCAACATCTGAAAACATTTCGAATTTCTGCCGCGTGTTATCTCTCGCCCAACCCCCCCCCCCACCTGGCTGAAGGACCACTCCTTGTCGGCCCTTCGCTGCTGCTCATTCAGTACATTTGCAGTGACATTCCAGTGCAGACTGCCCTTTTCCAGTCTTGTTTATACATGGAGGTCTTTGTGAGGGGACATAGCTCGCTCCTGGAGGAGGGACAGAATTCGATATTATTTGCTGAGAAGGATTTCGCGGCAAAGAATGTTCGGTATAGCAATGCGTCCTCAGCACCCTCTCCCACTGTGTGTTTTGCAGGTAGGTCCTTTAGAACATACGGAGAGAGCTAAGTTGAGGAGCCGTCTATCGTGTGCCCCTCCCATGTACCTGCAACTACAGCCATCTGCTAAGCTTAAGTTATTTGAGCCACAGTCTTGCTGGTCATCTTGGGGCTATCTCGAATTCTGTCCATTTATGCTGTGTTGGGAGGAATTAAAACGTCTGTCTCAGTTCCTCTGTTGCATTTCTTTTTTACAACTTAATGAATCCGTTATCATTTACCAGTAAACCTACACGGCAGTGGTTGTGTACCGTAGGGTTTTCCACTGCGAGCTAAGATAGCACACCGTGAAAATGACAGCTCAGCTGCATCTACTGCCGAGCTGGAAAATGTGTGCAGATCTAGTCCGCGCCCCCTACACGAGTCCACACATAGCGCATTAGCACCAGAATACCCTAACATTACTGACTGCAGTTATAACACAGTGCAATTGTCTCTGTAATCTTAGATTTACCAATCTTCCCACCTCCGGTGAGACAGACTGAGTTGTCGGGATTACAGAGTTTTGGGGCTTGTCCATCGTCCAGCATTCTGTTGTTCTTTAGAATACCGGACACTGGACAAAACCTCAGTAAACACGAGCGTTATACACCAATGTCAGAATCCTTTAGAATCGACCTGATTGAGAGTAGGTTCCACCCAAAAGTCAGTGCAGTTACTAATAATGCAAACGTCTGGTTTTCCTTTATCTCTGCCGTATCGCTTTTCATCTCTGACTTGTACAAGAGGACACAAAAATGTTCGCTCACGGCCCCAACCCCGAAATGTAAACCTACACTCAAACTAAAAGTTATGTAAGCCTAGGCCGGTATTTGTACATAATTTGTCTATGGAATTTTATAAAAGAAATGTTTCCGTTGCAGTTGCTGAAGATGCTTGGAAATAAAATTTCATACATTCTTCTGGGTTATGACACCATGTAGTCTTGTTGGTTGGTACCGCTATTTCGGAGGAACATATTGCTTCCATCTTCAGATTAACAAAGATAGAGGCAGTGTGCTTCTCACAAATGTTGGTTCCCCATGAGTGTGAATGTCCGCTATCTCCCAACACGTAACCAAAAGAGTAATGTCCAGTTTAGGATACAACGTACCGAAGAGCGGCGTGACTTTTACAGGTCATCTAGGATTATTCGGACAGTGAAACCAGAAGGCAACAGTGGACTGGGCATGTAGCTCGGATGAGATGAGGCATGTAGTGCTCATGCACTTGGTTTTCTTGGCTAGGTTTCTAGCACAACTTTCTACCTCCTTTTCTATCCTAGTTCCACGCATGTGCGTGCTCTATCACAGTTTTTATTGTATATTTTCTTGTTATCACCGCCGAATTAGCCTGGTCTCAGGTGATTAAATAGCTGTGTAAATCTGACAAGGGTTGTCCAGTGATTAAGATTAGGTCTTTCTAAGGGGCCCAAATTAGTAGGTGTCTTCCACCCCTCACCTGAGGACGGAAACAGATAAACGTCGTGTTTTCTGTTTTCTAGAATACCGGACTATGGAAAAAGTCCAGAAACCCAGTAATTCTGTGCGGAATACGGCTATTTGGAAGGAGCTGAGAGAGAGTAAGGGATGAGATTAAGATAAACGACATGAAAGCAAGCTGTTAGAATATCAGGTGAATGGAATGTACTGAGGTTCGTGTCCAGCGGTGAGCCTTGTACTGCACGTGTCTGTGGTGTTAAAGCATTGGGTTCCAGAGCAGCCTGATATAGAAGCACGTCCAGTAATACAGTTGAAGTGTTTCTTTAGGACAATGAGTGATGATTAGTTGTGATAAGTGGCGTTCAGAATTTTGCAAATTCTCTGTTACGACTACCCGTTAGTGAAAAATACAAGCACTCTGGCGCTTCGTTTCTGGGTCGTACTCAAATGTCCACGTTTCATCACCGGTAATAACACAGTCTAAATAATGAGGTTCAATTTCCACACGTTCCTTCAATTCACTCGCGATCAACACTCGACTGGCCTTTTGCTCGTCCGTCAACAATTTGGGGACCAGCTTGGCGCACACCTTTCGCATGTACAATTCGTCCATAACGATGCGATGCACAACGGTTTTTGGAATGTTCAGAGTGTCGGCTAACAACCGGACAGTCATTCGACGGTCAGTATTCAACAAATCACGCACACGAGTCACGTTTTCATCGGTTTGGCTTGTTGATGGCCGTCCAGAGCGGGGGTCATCTTCCACTCCTTCCTGGCCCTCCTTAAACTTCTTCACCCACCTTGTAACTTGCACATATGATAGAGCAGACTCCCCGTAGACTTGCTTAAGCAGTTCGTGAGTTTCGGCAGCTTTTTTGTTGAGCTTTCTGCAGAACTTGACCGCCCAACGTTGTTCGAAAGTATCCGCCATCGCGCGCCGTGACGTGGTCACAAAACACAGGTGCACTAAATCAGCGATACTGACGCCTCCGATGCTCGAGCAGACTGACCTTGGGCGCCCTCCGACCAGTAGGAGCGCGGGAAAGAAATATATTTCATGACTTTTGGGACACACCTTGTAGGGTGGCCGGTAAACCAATGCAATATCGTGATGTGCCTTACTGCATGGCACGACACTGTGCTCCGTGATGTCTCTATTAAGGGAGCTCCATAATGGAACCGCCTATGGAGTTCTCTTAAATTCAACTGACTCTGTTATGGAGCCATTTACAGAGAAATGATAACACTAACTGTGGAACGGCCGGTCACGGTAGCCGAGCGGTCTGAGGCATGTACTGTCTTCGTTCCTCGGAAGCCGGGATCGTGGGTTCGAATCCCACACAAAGTATGGATGTTTGGTGTGTGTATGTGTTTATTCTGTGTTTGTGTTGCCCTGTGTTTAGGTAGAGGCCTTGCGACTAGCTGATTATCCGTCCAATGTGTCCTACCGTCTGTAAAATGACCATGAAACTGGAAATCAGAGGCCAGGGCCCAAGGGGGCTGTAGAGCCAGTGAAAAAAAGAACTGTGAAACGTGTCAGGAACCTGGGAACATTTACTGCACTGCAAGATAAAACATAATTAGCGGCTGAAATGTTGATTCGTGTCATGTTGAAATACAATATAATGAGATGTGAACAACTAGGTGTATTTACCTGCACACGAAAGGGTGTTTACCGCGTCTGTGAGTATTCCAAGAGCACACTGTGAATTGCGTGCTGCACATACGAAGGTGGGGCGGGGTACGCCTTGCCAAGGTTGCGCCCGGGTCCTTTTTGATTTCCGATTAGGTTATTCTCTTTCGAATGCGGTATTACACATCAGAGTAAACATCTTAAGAAATGTAGGATTTTTCAATATTATATTTTTTATTTTGAAAAAAATATGTATGTACAAAAAAAAAGACCTAGGCAATGCCCAGCCGGCCTTCTATAGCACAGTCTTATAAACATCTTATTCTATCATAGCAGTCACCCTGCGATTTTTGAACATTTCTTTTAAATTAAGTCTAAGAATATCATATTAATATTTTGTATATATACTTATTTTTCTTTTTAAAATAAATTTATTAATTTTGTTTATGAAGTAAAGACGCCTTACACAAATCTTTTTCCCTCTAGCCTTAAAAGCTCTGTAACTGACTTTTGCTGTTCTCAGACAAAATGGTCATCACCGTTGCCCGTTGGTCCTCGTACAGTTCACAGTCCCAGAAGATATGTTCCTCGGTTTGGAGCCCGTCACCACATTCGAATTCGGCTGTGGACACAATGCTAATTGTACTTAAGCATGCTTTAAGACTGGAGTGGCCTGCTCTGATGCCGTTTATTGACATGAAGGCACAACGGTTCATTTTTACCTCTTGGCACAGTGGAGACGAGCCATTCCTGTAGTACCTTTCGAAGTGGCTTTCTCCTCTGCCCTTTTTCGGGCCATCTAGTGTACGTAGAACTGTTACAACTAACTGTGGAGAGCATGTCTATTTTCTTGGCGAATTTAGAGTTGTGCCACGAAATAAGGCACAGTGTCATAAAGTTTGGTACGTTTACCCTAGTTAAGTAGGTCATTACCTCTTCCTTTCATGTCATATAAAGTTGTCATTAGGCAGTAAACGCCATCTTCACTCAACGCTATATAACTTTGCAGTTTGTGTGACGTCACTAAATAAACAATTTCAATATACCGGTGTACGCTTGTCGCTCCGGTAGGTTTCCGCAGGAGTACAGCTGCCGAAACGTGAAGGCGACCACCCATTTCCATCTAGTGCCGAGGTTAATAACAAGTGAAATCTCATGTCCGTTGTCCCACACCACTTCATGCTATTTGCATTACACTTCGGAGCGCCTGAATCCCTGTGCCCGTTTGAACCTGGGGCATGTGGTGCATATATCACCGGGGCACGCCGTCGCGTAGTTGGTTCATATACCATGCTACAAGCCTGAAGGTCGCGGGTTCGAATCCCTATGAGGAGGATTTTTTTCTTTCATTTTACCTAATCCTTCCAGCCGCTCTATGACCCTGGGGTCGACTCAGCCTCTAAAAGAAATGAGTACCAGGAATGTTCCTGGGAGGTAAAGGGCGGCCGGCGCGTAAGGCTGACAACCTTACCGCCATCTGTGAGCCGATTGTCTAGCTAATGTGGGAGCCTCGACGTCTCACAACCCTATGGCCCTCCACTGCCTGTTACAGGGATAGTTTTACTTAATTACTTTTACTGGAAACAGATTTACATGCTTAAGCTTAGCTTAATGTGGGAGCCTCGACGTTTCACAACCCTATAGGCCTTTTTATATCCTTTCACCTGGGAGGTTAATTTAATGCTGAAGACTTGTACTGAGCAAGCACCTGTTCGAATTTCGGTCGGACTGACAGTTACTCTGTTAGGATTTCCGTGGGTTTCCTCAGTCTGTCTAGGCAGAATAGGCCCCGACCACTCCTTTCAAAATACATACTTATCAACTATTCATGAGCATCTTCCCATCTAATTCTGTATAGCATCCACTGTTTGCACATGGCTTAAAATAAGGGACAAATCATTCAGTCATGCAACCCTCACGTAGGGTTACAGCATACAACCCGAGCGTTGCCTGTATGCTCCTAGAAATTCTTACACTTCCTTCTCTTTCATTCATGTCTGTCATTCAGTCACTAATCTCAACCGACGCTGCACAGTTTTCATGGTTTGAAAATTTGCTAATATGTGATTCACTCGTAGAAATTATTAATTTCGTATTCATAAGATGTTAATTAGATTTGTTGGCTCTTGCAACAAACCGGCCATCTTGCCTAAGATACCTCATACTTCGTCGACCTCTATGCGGGGATGTTCAGATAATACCAACTTTTACTTCTAAGTTATTCCCTACTTAAAATTCATGATTGTCTTCATCTCTTATGTGACGCTACGTGTATGTAACCTCTGCAGTTGACACTGTGTTAGTAGGCAACCTGCAACCCACGCCTTAAAGTTCAGCCACGTCAGACGCCATGTCTTCGGGGCACTGGATTCAAGAACTTTCTTCTTCTGGCCCCAGATCTTAAATTCATTTCTGTATTTCTCATTCACTGCCCGCAGAATGGAAAATTCTGGAAGCAAAGTTAAATCAAGAAAGCCAATATAGTCGAATTATTCTAATTTAAGAACATTACATACTTGCATATTCAGCCTGTTGTCTTCTATTTATGACACCGTAGAGTCTGATAGGTTGGTACCAACCCTGAAGACTGGGGGCAGTGTGTTCCTCTGAAATGTTGGTGCCCTCATACCAGACTACCGGTGACGTAACCCAAAAATCCACAATATGAACGGTCACCGCCGTGAAAACCTCCCATGTCATAGCATAGTTCGTTTCGTTGTTTAAATCTTTTTCAACTGCATGTAGGGTGTACTGAACCGCCTCTGTGGTCTAGTGTTCAGAGTTCCTGGCTACAGATCCAGAGGTCCCGGGTTCGATTCCCGGCGCTACCAGATTTTCTGAGAAGTAGTGGGTCTGGAACGGGGTCAACTCAGCCTCATGAGGATAACTGAGGAGCTATTTCAAGGAAATATCGCCTCCGGTCTAGAAAACCAACAGATTAACGGCCGTGGGGATCTGTTGCGCTGACCATGCGACACCCTCTATCCGCCGACAAGCGGCGGTCGCTCGGTCGGTATAGTTTGCTTGCGGACTACAGGCCGCTGAGTTTAGTAGGGTGTACTGCATCTGATGGGAGGATGAGAGTTGACGACAAACTAGGAACAGAACGGAAAGAAGTACCGTACCATCTCTCCAGTGTCCGCGAAATACTGAGGAAAATTACGACAACTTCAATTCGGTCCGAGACTCGAATAAAGGGCTTACCTAATGCAAGGCAAGAGAGTTAACATAAAACAATTCAGTCACATGACATACATCCTCTCACTAGACTGTGAATGGGCAACGGTTCTGAAGATGGCGTATAACATTTGGGACTACTGAATTTTGGGGCTTTGTCCCTTATTCTAAAGGTCCAGTGATTTAAGTTAGCTTTTTTCTGACGGACTCAACAGAGTAAGAGACATCCATCCTTTCACCTGAAGACGGAAACAGACGCAGTTTCCAAAATATTGTGCTCTTTAGAACACCAGACGATGCCCGAAATCCAAAAACTGAGTAATCCCAAATATTCCGTCATATATTTGCCATCTTCAGCTCCTCAAACAATTGGGTACACGCATATAGGTATGCAGTCAGGTGTTTGAGGGCCTGTAAAGGGACATGTGTGTTGAAACGCAATGACTGGTTGAGAGAACATAGATTTCATAACTGAATTCCGTTATATATTTCTATTTATTCCCCACAGCATGATGGAACTCCACGCAGCGGATGCTAACCATTCAGCTACGCCATTGGGCACCAGACATAGCCTACAAATCATGAAAGAGCAAACGGGTCATTTGTTTCGAGGTGTGAACCTCAATCTTACAATGCCTAGCCGAGGGTTTCCCATGGCGTACAGGCCTACATTTGAAAATCGCCAGGCATACAGACTAATAATATTCATTTCAGCCTCGAAAAAAAGTAGGAAGATAACATTAAGATGGATCTTAGGGAGATGGGTTGTGAGGGTGGACGGTAGATGGCACTGATTCAATATCTTGTCCAGTGGCTGCTTTGGCATCAGTCGTGTTGACCACTCTCCTTCTGCCGCCATATTGCCAAGCCTGTTTGAAGAAACTGAGATACTTCTGCAGCAGAAGAGTCTAAGAAATGGTTTAAAACATATTAAAATCTCTACGAAAGTGGACTCGTAAGTCCCCAACCCCCTCCACCTTCCCAGCAGCTAAAAGGAGAATAAAGAAATTATGGGAGAAAAGAACAGGCCAGGACATTTTCCCAATCGCATTTTCAGCGATAAGAATGCTAGTTACAGTAAAACCAAATTTAAATTGAAATGTGTCTGATAAAAGTGCAAATGCGTGGACTTGGTGGAAAACGTCAGCGTTCGCTGCATCAGTGCTGACAATAGCGATAGATTGGTGTGCCAAACATGGGCTAAATACACTTGACGGGAGTTAAAATTAGATGAACGGCGAAATCGAATTTCTTGGCCACAGCATCCGACTAAGGGTTGGTTTTCTCAGGAGATAAAAACTGTTAAGGAAAGTGGATGATAATAAAGGAAACATGCACAGAAAGTTTCTCAAAATTCGACCATAACCTGAGATCGGAAAAGAGGATTTCTTGCAGCTATAAAGAAACTTGACTAAATTGTCTCTTCGAGCCTTTTTTCAGAGGTATCGTGATTGTGGCTTTGAAGTAAATTAATGTTTTATTTATTTATGTCCATCCATATACTGTTCACTCACTCATGCAGCTGATCCCTTGTTGAGAAGTCGCCAAATCTGCAGCTACTCAAGAATTTCCCAGCATTGTATGGAACCTGAAGGTTCATTACTGTGTTGACAAGAGCCCTCCAGCGGTCCCTATCCTGAGCAAGATCAATCCAATCCATATCATCCCATCCTATCCTACCTAAGACCCATTTTAATATTGTCCACCCATCTACGCCTTGGTCTCCCCAGTGGTCTCTTTCCTTTCGGCTTTCCCACCAATATCCTATATGCATTTCTCCTCTCCCCCATTCGTGCTACAAGACCTGCCCACCTCAACCTCCTTGACTTGATCATTCTAATTATACTTGTGGAAGAGTACAAGTTATGAGGCTCCTCATTATGCAGTTTTCTCCAGCCTCCTGTCACTTCATCTCTCTTCGGTCCAAATATTCTCCTCAACACCAATATCCTATATGCATTTCTCCTCTCCCCCATTCGTGCTACACGACCTGCCCACTTCAACCTCCTTGACTTGATCATTCTAATTATACTTGTGGAAGAGTACAAGTTATGAGGCTCCTCATTATGCAGTTTTCTCCAGCCTCCTGTCACTTCATCTCTCTTCGGTCCAAATATTCTCCTCAACACCAATATCCTATATGCATTTCTCCTCTCCCCCATTCGTGCTACACGACCTGCCCACTTCAACCTCCTTGACTTGATCATTCTAATTATACTTGTGGAAGAGTACAAGTTATGAGGCTCCTCATTATGCAGTTTTCTCCAGCCTCCTGTCACTTCATCTCTCTTCGGTCCAAATACATATTCTCCTCAACACCCTCTTCTCAAACACCCTCAGTCTATGTTCCTCCCTTAATGTCAGAGACCAAGTTTCACACCCATAAAGAATCAAAGGCAAAATTATAATTTTGCTACAATCAGACAAAATCAGAAATCAAACAAAAGGAACAAACATTAATGAGCTTTCTGCAGTAATTGAAACGCTACAGACAACTGATACCTGCACTGCGGAATTCGGAGGTAGTACGAATGTTTACCGTATGTTTGTCCCTTGCAGAATCGCTTAACTTTTGCTGCTTAGTAACACTTGTGTCAAGCATGCATAGAGGTTAAACCACCTTTCCCTGGATCAGCTGGTGCTGTGGTAATCGTTAAAGTTAGATGTAACTCTCAATTTGTTCTATAAACAGTGTGGCTGTGTGTTGACACAGCAGACCAACTCGAATGTCTACTTCTCTGCAACAACAAACACCCTTTCGCCAAAGTACTCTGACCTTCATTTATGTAAGCTATATTTTTATTTCATTTAATCGTTAAAAGCACTGAAACCGGCATGCAAACGCGTTTGAAATAGACACGTGGTACCTGACACGCCTATCGACACCCCTTGTAATCATGACTGGAACTCAAAGCCGACTGCCAGCGCACAGTGTATGAAAATACATCTTTCTTCGCGTACTAAGTCCTCTGACGTGTTCAACCTCGCCATCAGTTCGGAGATATTCAGTCTTTTCGACATACGGTTGGTTTGCTAGACTGGGGGAACAGCCCACAGCACCGCCGCGCCTGTCACATGATAAAAGAGCATAGAAAACGCGAACATTCAAGCTCCAAGCCAGCAACGCACGTCAGTATTACACATATCCGTATTCCCTTTACTACGCCCAATCTGGTGGTTCCCGTCTTCCAGTCAGTAACGTGACAGCTAGGGCTGTAGGTTCACGCTTCACCCAGTGCCGATAAATACAGCTATAGTTATGGGGAGAGCCCGGATAGCTCAGTAAGTATAGAGGCTGGCTATGGGTTGGACGATCAAGGTCCCGGTAGGGTTAACAATTTTCTCTTCTGCACGTCGTCCAGATCTGTTCTGGGGTCCACCCAGCCTCCTAGCCAAGGGGTACAGGGTTCTATTTCCCCGGGGTAAAGCGGCCAGGGCGTGAAGCTGACCACTTATCACCAACCAGTACCGAAGCCAAAAATACGTCGATCAATACACCCACTTCCCCATACGTCTTCATGGCGTAGTGCTTAATGAGCTAAGCACACGGACAAGTTTACCTTTCTTTGCCTTTGTCTTCTGGGATATGGCGCTGCGTAGTCCGTTCAAAGTCGACCGACGTTATATCACAGAAGATCTTTTTTATTTAAGGTCGAAACCGAAGAGGAATAAATAAATGCATTTGTTGTGGCAGAATTGCGAAATTATACCAGGACATTGAATGAAATATGCATAAACTGATCACCGTGCCGTCAGTCCATCTTCATTATGCAGGCATATCCATTCGTCTATTCATTTTGCTACAGTTTCTGAATACCAGTAACCCTACTTTACCGGAATCTTAAAAATATTTGCGCCCTTCATAATACGAAGATCCCTCACTTTTGTTAGGCTACATGCGCGCGCATCTCTTGATTCGGGTTTGCTTCTTTCGTAAATATGACTGACGCTTGCACCGAAAACTTTAGAGATGATTAAACGTACTTACTAATGGAGATGAGCCGCCAATTGTGCAGCTACTCAAGAATTCCCCAGCATTTTATGGAACCCGAAGGTTCATTACCGTGTTCACAAGAGCCCTCCACTGGTCCCTATCTTGAGCTAGATCAATCCAATCCATACCATCCCATCCTATCTCTTTAAGATCCATTTTAATATTGTCCACCCACCTGCGCCTTGGATTTTCCAGTGGTCTCTTTCCTTCCGGATTTCCCACCAATATCCTATATGCATTCCTCGTCTCCCCCATTCGTGCTACATGCCCACCTGATCCTCCTTGACTTGATCATTCTAATTATACTTGGAGAAGAGTACAAGTTATGAAGCTCCTCAGAAATATCGAATATTTCCAGTATTAATACAGAAATATAAGCGATCACATAATACATGAGGGAAGGAAGAAGAAATGCATGCATCCAGCTTGAAATTTGCCATAGGCGAGAAAGTCTCGTTGCTTCGTCTGTTGAATGACCTTCCTGTTTCATGGTGTAGGAAGGAGAGCAGGTTCTAGCACGTGATACTATTTTCACGTTCGACCCCCTTTCCACTCACTCATACTTCACAACCAAATCTCTTGTCTGAACATTACTGTATCTTACACAACAAGGATGATCGCCTCATTAATAATTCCTAGTTCAGGTTACTAATTACATTGAAAAATTAAATTCTAAAAGAAAATTCTCTCTTTAACCTCCTTCCAATGTCTCTCCCCTTCCCAACACCATGCAAATTATCTTTTGAACCCAAACACCTTTCTCTCCACCTGACACTGCCTCCTGCCCCCCCCTCCCTTTCTGCGATATTACCAGCCACATGCAAGACCTATTAGAGTCATTGAACTAACTGCAGGCAAGGCAACGGCGTTGCCACGTTTATTCGCGGCAATCTGGCAACGCTGAAATAACTGCAACGAAGTTATCGATCTCATGAAAACTACTTCTTCATGGGTTACAGAGTGCGGGGCGACGTTGCCAAATAAGCGGGATCTCTGTTCCCACCAGCAGTTATCCATTGCGCAGCAGGACTGTGTGTACTGTAGACGGGCATTCTTTGAGATGATTCAGCAGCTGAAGTCCCGTCACAGATAATGCATAACAGGCTGAATTCTGTAATGTGAACTCCTAGGAGGAACTAAGAAACTGAGCTGAAGCTCCACTGCAGGCCTTGATGACACGCAGTGTTCTGTTTAGTGCGACCCAAACTAGCTCAGACAAATCAGGCCTTCAAGGACTATTGCAATTTGAAAGAGCACGCAAAGTTATAGCGGTCAAACCTCTTTGAAAATGTCCACGTGGAAGAACAAAGAGAGATGGAAGGATGTCATTGATAAGGGTAGGTGGGAGGTGGATGGAACTAGCTTCTAGAATCATGTCAGCCAGAGGGGTTGTAATATACTATTGCAGTGTTAGCTACATGAAGTAATGTGAGAAATATTAAAGTACACTGGAAATGTTGTGAACAAAATAATTTTTTTAATTCGCTTAGTGGGGGGGTGGAGTCCAACTGGGTCCACTCGGCACGGCGGCCACTGATTGGCCTATTGTAGCCTGTCCCGGGTTATTATGATGATGGAGAATTTGGTGGAATAAAGATTGGAAAGGGAAACCGAAGTACTTGGAGAAAACCCGCCCCAGCGCCACTTTGTCCACCACAAATCTCACTTGACCAGACCCAGGATCGAACCCGGGCCGCCGCGGTGGGAAGCCAGCGACTAACCGCTTGAGCTATGTCGCGGCCGAACAAAATACTAAGTTAGTGCGTATGACCGTTCTAAAGCTAGGATCACGGGTTCTAATCCTGATTAAGGCGTGGATATGTTCTCGTATTTTTCAGGGTCTAGGATTTGTGATCACCTGATCCCAATTTACAGATTTCTAGCTCGTGTCTCAATAAGCAAACAGAAAAACTCTGTTAGTTCTCCACACTAGACAAGTCAAAGGCACGAATAGGGCTGAGGCACCTATTTTAGAGCCCTTTTCACGCCATGTCCTTCTACAGAGTATAATATAATATTTTAGGAGCCGGGATAGAGTAGTCGGTATAGCGATTGGTTACGGGCTGGATGACCGAGGGGTCAGAGTTCGAGTCCCGGTAGGGTCAAGAATTTTCTCTTCTCTACTTCGTCCAAACCGGCTCTGGAGTCCACCCAGCCTCCTATGAAATGGGTACGGGGGCTCTTTCACTGGGGGTAAAGCGGCCGGGGCGTGAAGCTAACCACTCACCTCCAAATAGTGCCTAGGTCAAGAAAACGTGGATCTATATATCCACTCCCCCCTACGCCTTCATGGTGTAGTGCTTAATTAGTTAAGCACAGGGAAAACTTTACCTTTTTAATATAACATTCTAAAAAGGTAAAGGTAAATTTGTCCCTGTACTTAACTAAGTAAGAAGACGTATGGGGGAATGGATATATAGATCCACGTTTTCTTGACCTAGGCACTATCTGGAGGTGAGTAACAAATGCAAATAGGCCTTAATGAAATGCAAATGGGTTGAAGTCTCCCATGTACAATTTTAACAATACACGGTTTAAGGGATACATGGAAAGGCACGGATATGCCCTTATGTAGACCAGACTTCACTGCGGATCAATACAGCCAAAAATCGGAGTTGCTCAGTAACTATCAGTGAAAGTGTCCCACACCAGAAAATTTGCCCAGCTTCAAAGGCGTTGATCCCAGACATCAGGCACACATAAGGAGTGCTTTCTGTACTTCATAAAGGAAAAAATTGGGAAAGGGAAAAAATTGTGCGCCATGAACTTCATTGAATCGGTTCAGAACAGAGTCAAATAAAGGATTTTTATGAACTCGGTCATCAACCATCTGTTTCTACAGAAACAGAGAATTTCTAAACTAGATGAAAAACTAAGAACTTTTCAATAAATCTGTGTACTATGGAGTTAATCAAAGTTACGTTTCAGGAAAATGAGGTACTGGGAAGGAAATGTGAGATAATGAGTGTTAAGAGCAGAAATTAAGACATCTTCCTTGAGTGTCCCTACTTCCGCCAGATATTCTAGACAGCAAGCAGAACTAAATAACATGTTACGGCAGAGTGAAAACAAATGCCACTGATCCAGCTTCCGCTGTGTTAGTCGATTGCATTTGACTTGAAGTGATTTAATCCACTGGTCTGGTGTTCACTGCTCTTAAACTCGGGGTCACGTCGTTTCAAGAACAGGATAGCAAACCGGTTTATGTTGTAACACTGGATTGTTCCTTCGTTCTACAAAATATTTATTAACTCATTGGTCTGTTCCAACCCAGGTATTTTAAAACTGAAACTGTAAGTTTAGTGTAATTTCATAAATACCGTATTTACGCATGTATAGGCCGCGTGCGTGTATAGGCCGCAGCACAACTTTCAGACAGAAATTATAGAAAAAATAATTTTCTTGGAATATTATTTCAGGAGTATTACACCCTGTATTACTAATTATGAATATAATTTTTTAAATGAAGTGTGATTTCGAATATTTCGAATATAAGCCGCACCCCAGTTTTCCTCTTGAATTTTTGGCAAAAAATGTGCGGCCTATACATGCGTAAATACGGTATTTCAAGATACTCCTTGTTGAAACTGTAAATGTAAGGGCGTCTCATCAGCAAATTCGAATTATAGAGGTTAAATGGGGCATTTTGTATAGTGGTTATATGGTTGGTGGCCTAGTAAGGTTTCCTCGGCGGCGGTCCGGGTTCGATCCCGGGTCTGGTCAAGTGGGATCTGTGGTGGACAAAGTGGGGCTGGGGCAGGTTTTCTCCGAGTACTTAGGTTTCCCCTGCCAATCTTCATTCCACCAATTGCTCCACAATCACCCTCACCTATCATCTGGGGCTGGTACAAGAGGCCAGAAGTGGCTGCAGTACAAGGGACTTAGTCTCACCCCACTAGCAATAAAAAAAAAGGTTTTCTTAGGCCGCGCCATAGCTCAAGCGATTAGTCGCTGGCTTCCCATCGCGGCAGTCCGGGTTCGATCCCGGGTCTGGTCAAGTGGGATTTGTGGTGGACAAAGTGGCGCTGGGGCGGGTTTTCTCCGAGTACTTCGGTTTCCCCTGCCAATCTTCATTCCACCAAATTCTCCATCATCATAATCACTCGGGGCAGGCTACAATAGGCCAATTAGTGGCCGCCGTGCCGAGTGGACCCAGCTGGACTCCACTCCCCACTAAGCAAATTAAAAAAAAAAAAGTTTTCCTAACCCTGTTCCTTATGCTTCGTTTGAGCCCCTTGTATTGTCCCGGTCAACCCAAATATTAGTCATTCAACTGACAACGTCATGCTCAGTATAGCAAACGGAACTCAGACGTTGAGAGCGTACTGGAGGGAACACAATAACATACACAGGAATTTCCGGCTAGAACACATAAAACCTGTTTGCGTATTGCACAGACTTCCAGTATCTATCTTAAATGTCATAATTAATTTTATATAAAACTATAATCCTACAATAAAATTCAATTCAGCTTATGATGTGTAAAGTTGAATTCATTCGCTGATGGTCACAAGGTCAAATTCTAAGCTGGTTAACAAAGTTTTCCTTGCTTTCATTTGTAAATATCAGAGGGTGGGAGAAGGAACATGGAGTTTCTCTATAATCTATTGAGGAAATTAGGTAAAAGAGAGAAAAGAAAACATTGCTGCAAGAGAAGATAGCTCCTCCTTTCGAACTCCAGATGAGAAACGTCACTGTCGGATGAACCCGCTTCGCGAAATCGATTATTCTAACGCAGCAGCAATCAGGAAAACAGAGCCTGAATTATATAGGATGGGAAAGTTAGTGCTTACGAGGAGGGGTCAGCGTTTCGTCGAAATATACTGCATCATTTTTCTGGACAGAACTATTATATTACTAACAGAGGATACCACAATATTAACCTTGACTGCCGTGAATATGCGATTTTCGGTCGGTAGTAACCGCTCGCCTTGTATTCGGAAGAAGTAGGACCAGTCTCGAGACACGCTTGGGGCTGTCCTGAATTTGCCAATGTCGTCATGGCGCCGGGACCACTTTCTTCTTAACCTGATCCTTGTCTGCAGTTGTCGTCATTGGCCTCTCAGACGGAGGAAGGTAAGTTAAAAGAAAGAAGCGCTTAATGGCAAGTCCGCTGAAATCGACAAGCAGTGCTGAAATGGAAATTCGAAACGCAGTATTAATTAATAAAAAACAAACAAGTGTTGATTACTATGGCAACCATTTCGGATGCAATCAACTTTTGAAGTTAAACAATCCGAAAGAAACCATTAGATGACATAAATTCATATTCCATACTTTCTTATCTATGGGATATATGTAAATAACGGTTGTACAATATGTATTATGTATCGAATGTAAAAGTTAAAGCTATCCGTGGAGGCCCATAGGGTTGTGAGAGGTCGAGGCTCCCACATTTTCTAGACAATCAGCTCACAGATGGCGGTGAGGTTGTCAGCCTTACGCGCCGGCTGCCCTTTATCCCCAGGAAGATTCCTGGTACTCATTTCTGTTAGAGACTGGGTCGACCCAGGGCCATAGTGCGGCCGAAAGGATTAGGTAAATTGAAAAAATCCACCTCATCGGGATTCGATCCCGTGACCTTCCGGCTTGTAGCATAGTGCCTCAACCAACTACGCTACCACGTGCCCCCTTCGTGAGGTTGTACCATTAAAAAGTATTGCACCTGTTATTCGTCACGAAATGTAAGGAGTTATGTTTTCCCCTCTTCAGGCTAAGGCATCCCGCTCACCCAAGGTCTTGTTTCTTTTTTATCCCTCCGTGTTTGCGTACATCAGCGCTGTCCAACTTCAAATTTGTCAGAGGCCGCATCCACCGGCGGGCCCATTGTGAAACCTGTACACTTGTACAGACGCCTGCCCTGCTATGATGACATCCATGAAGCACAAGCGTACGAATGAGAATTGAGCCTATAAGATTAAAAAACCTTTATTTTAATTTCATAATAATTGCAGAAGGCGGGATAGTGCAGTCGGTATAACGACTGGCTACGGGCTGAACGACCGAGGGGTCAGAGTTCGAGTCCCGGCAGGGTTGGTAATTTTCTCTTCTCCAGGTCGTCCAGACCGGCTCTGGACCCTACCCAACCTCCTGTCCAATGCGTACCCGGGGCTATTTCCCCGGATATAAAGAGGAAGGGGCGTGAAGCGTGAAAGCGGTGAGATCATATTCTGGGGAATGGAAGGATACTTTGAGTGTACCGAGTTGGGGAACCCTGGTGTAGTTTACTGTTAGAGGACAACCATATTGTAACGTGTGTAGCTAGGCAACAGCGCGATAAACAAATCGCTTAAGGTCACGCAACAATAGGACGCATGTTTATAGCTCGTTGCTAGGCAAAAGTCAGGGAGCCAATGAACTGGCGAAATATTTATCGCGTGACTTGTTTTCTGTGTGGTCTGCGCTACGCAACAATAGAACTGTGTTTTCTGTGCGTTATCCGTGCCGAGGGGATATAAGAGAATACGGAAATGGGAATTAACTTCCCGACCTCTCGTCAGAGAGGGCGCCCCAAATGAACAGGACAGTAACTTTCATTTTCATTTCCTCTAGAAACACTCCCCCCCGGAGATCCGATTGGGGGAGTAGTTTACCTCCGGATTGTTTTGCCTCCAGAGGAAACATCTCGCATATATGGTATCTCTGTTTTTGGAAAGAGACTATCCAGGAAAAGTGATAATGTGGTAGTTTTTCCATTTGCTTTCCACATCGCAGTACAGCAGCCGTTCAAACCACTCTGGTCACGCCTGCTGCTATACGAACTTGAACCAACTCGAGCATCATTTGCTCTGTGCTTCAAGTCGCTACTGATGACGCTGCTTCCGGCATCAGTTTTTGGTGTCTCTCTTCGTCTGATGCCTACCCTTTGACCTGTCCAGCAAGGGAGGCCCTGCCAGTAGCTACGCTACCCCTGGTATAGCTCTCAGGGTCCTTGGCATACTCAAACCCCCTCACCACGATAAGGTGGAGACACCAACGAGGGAGTTTCATATAAAGAAAAAAAAAATCGGGGCTCGACACCAAGACAAACAGACTGACTGACCGTCAGTCGCAATGTGACTTTGACTTTGACTTTGGAATTGACTTCAACAGGAGTGGAGGCGTGGGGGGCGACGAAAAGGGAAGTCTCAGATCTGAGACAGTAAAATATGGTCTCGAGTCCCAAGGGACTAAGACCCGAGAAAGACTGCACTGGCAAGGGCCAGCAGCATATACAAAAGACAGACCCGTCCTCTCTGACGAGAGGACGGCCCACAAAAACAAGACCGTAAATGCAAAACAGTAATAAATATCTGGTCATGAGCCCCAGATGTGGCTCGATACCAAGACTTACTAACTGACTGACCGTCAGTCGCAATGTGACTTGGAATTGACTTCACTTGAGTTCCGAAGTTCGAGGGGAACAGCAGTGTGAACAGAAAATTTAGAAGTCTTAGTGTGTGACGTTGTGTGTGCTATAGTTGCAGCAGTCTTGAGAGTGTAAGAACTAACTGTAGTTACACGAGCAGTGAGGATCCAATAAACCGATTTATCAATCCAAACCCGCCTCTTAGTCACTGAAACACGTGACAGTATGCTTCGTTGGCAAGTTTTGTGCATGAAGATCGTAGCAAATGTACTGAACCGTAAGCCCTTGTAAGAAATATTCCTGTCATCACCAATGTCCGATCAGCATACAAGGTTACATCGGTTTGAACCCCAGGGCAACAAGGAATTTTTAGTCGAAGGACTGTTCAGAAATACAACACATTAAAGGATAATAAATGTATGCATTAGTATTCCGGCAACTTGATGTAAAATATCGAAGCCCTGAATTTGGTTTGGATATTCACGTTACCTCCAAGCAGGCACGATCATCCTGTGTTCCCCCCTATGTTGTGCTTTGTATAAAGAATATTTCAACTGTCAAAAACATTCCAAGCAAATTAAATTTATTTCTTATATTTTTTTTATTGCTAGTGGGGTGGGACAAGTCTCTTGTGCTGCGGCCACTTCTGGCCTATTGTACCAGCCCCAGATGATAGTGAAGGTGATTGCGGAGCAACTGGTGGAATGAAGATTGGCAGGGGAACCGAAGTACTCGGAGAAAACCTGCCCCAGCGCCACTTTGTCCACCACAAATCCCACTTGACCAGACCCGGGATCGAACCCGGGCCGCCGCGGTGGGAAGCCAGCGACTAACCGCTTGAGCTATGGCGCGGTCTGACCATCACAGTTTGTCAAGTTGTGACTAAAATAAATGCACGTCCCTCAGTTCGTGGCGAACTAGACAATGGCCATTATGATAATCGTCTGCCATTTGAAGAAAAAGAGAAGTCGGGTATTTTTGACGAAGACTGGTTTTTTATATAAGCAGATTTTGCCGAAAACATTTCTTCTGCATTGTTATTCTATCGAGTCTGATAGTTTAGTATATATGTATCTATTATTTCGAAACTTTTCAAGTTACTGAGGTTAGGTATTTTTTAAGAAGTTTGTATTTAACAANGTCGATTTAGAATAGCCTGTCGTAAGGGCCTAATAAGATACTTCATAATGTATACAGGTCACCTATTAGCATTGTTATGACACTGAAAGTTACGAGACTAGAATTGGGGGGGGGGTTATAATTGCTTATAGACAGACAAATGACTCTTAGGGAACTGTATTGTGAGAATGGGAGGTGGACAGAACTGCCTCAGTGTTCTGATATAAGCAGTTCTGAAGTTGCAGATTCTGCTATCTGAGAGGAATTTGGTGTTCATGGCTTCGGGATGAATTATTAGCTTTTGGTAATATTCATTCAACTGAAATACAGCTTTCATAGCGTTGGCATGGGCTGTATTTCAGGAATGAATTTCGTTTCGCAGCCACCCTTTTCGTTAATTATGTCTTGAATACTAAGGATCGACGTCGAGGATCCCACATTTTCTAGCCAATCGGCTTACAGAGGTTGTCAGCCTCGCTCGCCGGCCGCCTTGGGCCCCCAGAAATATTTCTGTTGGAGGCTGAGTCGACTCCAAGGCCATAGTGCGGCTGCAAGGATTAGGTCAATTGAAAAATCCAATTACTTCCTCGGGAATTGAACCCCCCCCCCCAACCTTCGGCTTGTGGGTTGAAATGAAAAAGAATAAATGACAGTCATTTTCATTTCTTACCGCACAAAAACCGATCTGTTCTGTTCTATACCTGGCATACATTTTGTGTGTGGGGCAGAAGAAGTTCTCTCAATATTTGAAGACGAAAATTTTCTGCGATCAAAAATATTCGCGAATCACGATTCCAGTCTCCAGGACAGTGGCATGTTACCACAAAATATACTACGTCCGTCTGTTTCTCTGCTGTCCATTCATAATTATCCAGCATCGCTTCCATCAACTTGAAGATTTACTGGAACTGTTTGTTTCCTAGTCGGGTCTGTTTTCCACGTGTCTAATGGCGCATACATCACAGACGATTGTATAATTTTGTTGCTGTATATGCTTGAGATTGATAGGATGCATACACGGACAGAATGTACTCAGGCATGTTTTATACTGTTCATGGAGAAGTAAATTCGAGCCTCTATACAGGTTCACTGACGTCATATTACCTACAGAGGCCCACCAGGTATCAGCATGGAATATCCTGGTGGTTTCAGATTAGAGCTATGGTCACAATTTTACTGAACTCCTATATATATATATGGACATCTTCTCACTCACTCGTGGAGCTGAGCTACACAAGAACTTGCCAGCATTTTATTGAACCAGATATGTATTACTGTTTGATATTTACAGTCTTGTTTTTAGGACGCCCTCTCTGACGAGAGGTCTTTTGTACATGTTGCTGGCCCTTGCCAGCACAGTCTTTCTAGGGTCCAAGTCCCTTGGGACCCGCGACCATATTTTACTCTCTCAGATTTGAGACTTACTTTTTTGTCGCTTCCTACGACACGCATGGTCACGGTGGAGGTATTCGACCCCGCCTCCACACGGGTATCCGATCGACATCCCGTTTGTTCACCTTATATAACCTCGTAACGGACAGCATAGAAAACGCCACGTTGCCTAGCGATGAACCAGCAGTTCCTCTGTTATTGCATGTTTATTCGTTGCCTCGGAGAGGTGTTTACCGTGCCGCTGCCTAGGAATGGCTGTCTTCTGGGACAGCTATTCCGGCTTTCATCCGTCATGACACAATGCACAGAAGTACATGGGTGCCCTTTTTTGGAGATGGTCCTGTACTCTCAAGTACCGGCACCTTCAGATTCATCATGTGAACAGTGAGTAATAATCTGTTCGCACTTTCAGTGCTAGAATCGGATCATAGAAAGAATGAACATTGATTCTCCCCATTCCTGTGCACAGCCCCTACCTCCCCTCTACGTTACTTTCCCAACTCCGACCAGTTGTCATTTGTATTCGGGTTACAGCTTCGTCTCTCTCTCTCTCTCTCTTTGTATTCTAGATTTCTGTACGTGTTGCTGGAGGGGTGATGAGCGATGTAAATAGGGTGGGGGCAGAGGCGCCCGGCCCATTCTCTTCCTGACCAGGCCGTAGTGCCCGAATTTCGTTTGAGGTCCTGCCTTTATTACAGATTCTATAAGCAGCTGTAGTTCGAGTACAGACTGCTATTTTATTGCCAAACGTTTAGTCCATTGTTAGGGAAATAATTTACTTTACAGCATGCGCCAATTTTATAGAGGGATTATTTTTCTGAAAAATTATGACGTTCGAGTTTTAGGTTCACATAATTTAAGATATTTTATAAGAAGCAAAAAAAAAAAAAAAGCCCGGGAGAGCATAGTCGGTTTAGAGACTGCCTACGGACTGGACGACTGAGGTGTCAGAGTTCGAATCACGAATATTCGCTTCTCTACGCCGTCCAGACCGATTCTGAGACCCACCCAGCCTCCTATCCAATGGGTACCGGGGGTTCTTTCCCAGGGGGGTAAAGCACACATTGGGAATCTCGTTGCATAGCCGCGGCACGGACCACAGAGAAAATACAGTTCTATTTTAAGGACCGTTCCGTAACCTAGCAACTGGTAACAGAGAACCAAATTCCTATTGTTTGGAGCAGACCGCATAGAAGACACAGTTTCCCCTATATTGTTGCATATTGGGAAGTGTTTACTGAGCCGTTGCCTGGCAATGCTTTGACCAACTCTGTTTTAATATGAACAATTACAAACATGGCAAAAATGCGAAAAATTGAGGTTACATCTGATACATCTGTAAACCAATGCAAGTAATAAGTTCTTCCCAAAAATATAATTATAACAATATTCTCTCACAATTTTGTAATTGTAAGCAATAAATATACTTAGGCTCGATCGTATCACCACCTATACGCAAGCCCAGCACGCCAATCCGTGAGCTAAACTGAATTTTCTTACTGTATGGTATATTTACATTAGGCCTGCCCGGTTTAATGGCGCCGTGTGTTCAAAACACGACAATATCATTACGTCACCTAAATTCTCTTGCACGAAACAGAACACAAGAGGAAGTGGGCTGCAATACACACGATATTCAATGGGAACTGCTGTTTGCTCTCCTGGTGTAATGAATGGTTCTGTGGTTGTTCAACTACGCTGTGTCGATTTTAGGATTTGAGTTTTGATCTTGAGAGAATGAGAAAAACTGCCCCCCCTCCTTTCCATTGATTGTTACCAGTGTAACTCAGACTTAGGTTTGATGCTCCAAGTCATGAAGAGATACAGTATTTATGTGCATGCATTTATACAACTCTTCTCAGTTCAAGTGGAGAGACTGCGCAGAATGTAGAAAGTTCACAGACAGATACCATATAAAGCCATGGAGCCTACAGAGGGTTTGTAGTTACGAAAGACACCACGTCATTTGATCCGTTCTTTGAGTTGAAATGAAATAATGGCTGAGCCAAAACTTCCCAAACAAAAGTTAGTTTATTAGATTGGTATTACTAGTATTCACTTTAATTCAGTTTTATGAATACTTTACTTTTGAGCTTAAATGAATTACTATTCTTTCGAGCCCTTTATTACTTTTTATTAAAAGTAAAATAGACACTGTAGGTCGCGGTGCAAGGGCCGAGAAGGCCTACCCCTCATACATTCATACTTTTTATGTTAATAACATTTTAACCTATTAATATATTTAATATATATTTTTAATACTTTAATACTCCCAATAAATCTTAAATGCTCGTTTAATACATTTTTAAGCAGTATAGAAACATAACCACTTAATGTATGCATATAAAAGTGATTAACGAAAGGGAAAGAAGCTCACTATATTTTTACGGTTTACTGTAACACAATGATTAGCACAATATAGTGATCCATATAAGAGGCATAATTCAATAATATGAGGTTTATGTTAATGTGTTACCTGTCGATGGCCCCATGAACCGTAACATGTTGCGACATTGTACGACCAATAAACTCAGTTATGCACAGTGAAATGTGAGCGAGTTGTTTGGTAGATTGTTGTGTTTGACACGAAAAATAGAACTCAAGTATTGGTCTCTGACATTAAGGGAGGAACATAGACTGAGGGTGTTTGAGAACAGGGTGTTGAGGAGAATATCTGGACCGAAGAGTGATGAAGTGACAGGAGGTTGGAGAAAACTGCATAATGAGGAGCTTCATAACTTGTACTCTTCTCCAAGTATAATTAGAATGATCAAGTCAAGGAGGCATGTAACACGAATGGGGAAGAAGAATGCATATACGACATTGGTAGGAAAGGCAGAAGGGAAGAGACCACTAAGAAGACCAACACGTAGGTGGGTGAACAATATTAAAATGGATCTTAGAGAGATAGGATGAGATGACATGGACTGAATCCATCTTGCTCAGGATAGGGACCAGTGGAGGACTCTTGTGAACACGCTAATGAACCTTCGGGTTCAATAAAATGCTGGGAAGTTCTTGAGTAGCTGCACAATTGGCGGCTTCTCAAGAAAGGCTCAGGTCCATGAGTGAGGTGAGGGACTATATAGCTTCGGATGACAGAATGATTGACGAATGTCGAGCAGTTGGTGGAATGAGAACTAGCAGGGCCTCTGTGTTCACCACAAACCCCACATGACATGACCTGAGATCGAACAGAAGCCGCCACGGTGGGGAGTAGGCTATTAATCACCTGGTTATGGCACGGTCTCCAGACATTATTAACTTCGGCACTAGATATATGTGCTCGTAAGCCTATAGCTTCATGCCCCGGGTACTTTGCACCCGAGGAAAAAGACTCTAGTACCCATTAGGTAGAAGGCTGGGTGGGCACAGAGTCGACCTGAACGCGGTGGCGAAGGGAAAAAACCCCTGCCCCTGCTGCTGCCGGAAATCAAACCGCAGTGTTCCAGTTTCCTCATACATCGCCGACCTTGCCTAAACCGAATAAGCATAATGCAACCATTTCTTGAAGTCATAACAAACATATGACGTATAACTTGTATGAATGTATGAGGGGTAGGTCTTCTAAGCCCTTGCACCGCGACCTCAGTGGTCTCTTGTGCTCTGACGTATAACTTCGTACAGAATTGGTTTACGGTCACATAGAACGTTGTAAGAACTGCAGAATACTCGTACAAGTTTGGAGATCACTATTTGAGGATATTCTTCAGATATTCTTTGAAGTAATAAGGGCGTTCTGTATATAATGCCTTATATTTTTTTAAAGAAAACTACAACAGATACAGAAATCATAATAACACAGTTAAATAGAGCAAGATTTCAGCTACTTACAGCTGTTTTTCCACATAATCATCACCATTCGTTATGCACTTTTGCCATCGATGAACAAGAGCCTGTATGCCGCGCCCGTAAAAGTCTGCGCCAGCAGAGGCTAGCCACTTTCTTACAGCTGCAATGACAGCATCGTTGTCTGGAAAATGTTGCCCACGTAGTCCGTCTTTCATAGGCCCCAAGAGATGGAAGTCTGAAGGTGCTAAATCGGGGCTATAAGGTGGATGTGGTAGGACAGTCCAGCCAAACTGGTATGGGGTCTAGCGTTATCGTGTTGCAAGTGAAAGGTTGTCTGCTTCTCTGGCCTGACTCGGGGAATACGGGCTTTCAGCTTAGTCAGCGTCGTCTTGTAGCGTTCAGAATTGACAGTCCCTGGTCGTTATCTGCTGATCTGTTCGGATGAGGCGCTGTTCATTGTGAGGAGTGGCAGCTGAGCAGGGACGCCCATAGCGTGGCTTGTCGTGCACTTCATTTTCGCCACTGTTGAAACGCACTACCCGCAGAATCACTGTGCTGACATCCACTGTATTGTCTCCGTACACCTTTAGCAAGCGTCGATGGATGTCAATAGGTAAAATTTGTTCGGCAGTGAGAAATTCAATAACACATTTCTCTTTCATACGCACTTCTACGTCAGACGCCATTTTTGTAGACTGCTCTGCTGTCGCTATCTGTCGCACGACAACCAAATTAACAGTACATTGGTGGGAAGGTTCAACCTTTACTACAACACCACCAACATCCAGCTTAGACGTTACATATTAACACAAAAAAAAAATAGGAGGCATTATATACGGAACGCACCACGTACATAAAATGAAAGGGGGTACGCTGTTTAGGCACCATGCTACAAGCCAGAAGATCGCAGGTTCGAGTCCCGATGAGGTGGATTTTTTCAATTTACTTAATCCTTCCAGCCGCACTGTGACCCTGGGGTCGACTCAGCCTCTAACAGAAATGAGTACCAGGAATCTTCCTGGGGGTAAAGGGCGGCCGGAGCGTAAGGCTGACAATGTCACCGCTATCTGTGAGCCGATTGTCTATAACAAGGGTCTCCAAACTACGGCCCGCGGGCCACATGCGGCCCGCGATGTGATTTTATCCGGCCAGCGAAAGAATTGTGCAGAAATGCGCCAGTTGAACTAATTTTCCAGTGAGTACTGGTAAATGTGATTCCGAGCTTATTGACCTGACATATTATACTGCAGTTCGATGGCTTAGCTGTGGAAAGGTTCTTTCGCGCTTCTTTCAGCTCAGGAATGAAATTGATATATTTCTTACCGAGAAAAACCATCACGAACCACTTTTATCAGATACCAAGTGGCTTTGGAAATTAGCAGTTTTGCTGATCTGGTGAACCATATGAACCATTTGCATTTAATGTTGCAGGGTGAAAATAACTTAGTCTGTGATTTATTTGCACTTATCAAGGCATTCAGAGCAAAGTTGATACTTCTGGAAAGCCAAGTGAAAAATTGTAACTTTGTTCATATGCTATACTGTGCAGAGTTGCATAAAAAGGGTGAAGCAGAATTTCCTTCCTCGTTTGCAAATTTAGTCATTTCAGATTTGAAAGAACAATTTCGGAAGCGATTTGCTGATTTGGATTCCAGTGCTCAGGAAATTAGATTGTTTCAAAATCCGTTTGACTGTGATGCTGCAGATGTCCCAAGTCAAATTCAAATGGAAATTATTGAACTTCAGGAAAATTATCATATTAAAGACAAATACAAGGAAGGAAATTTGATCGAATTTTATAAATTTCTGAACTCTGAGCAATTTCCAAATTTAAAGAAATTTGCTTGTAAATTTATCTCCATTTTTGGGACGACATATCTGTGTGAACAAACTTTTTCCCAGATGAAGTACATCAAGTCGAAATACAGGGCAAATTTATCCGATGAACATTTAAAGTCGCTACTTGTGATTAGCGTTTCAAAATTTGAACCTCAATTTAATCAGATTTTAAGAATGCAAAAAGAGTTCCATCATTCACATTAATTGTTTTATTAAAATTTCTGATGAAAATATGAGCATTTGCTGCTACTGTCTGTTGTCATTAATATACGATAATTTATTCTCACGTACTTTGTATTTAGTTTATGAAATTCTGTGCTTTCAATAAGACTCATAATCTAGAGTTATTAATTTCTCATTATATCCGGCCCGTTTAAAGTGCTGAATTACCTAATGTGGCCCGCGGTTCGAAGAGTTTGGAGGCCCCTGGTGTAGAAGATGGGCGAGTCTCAACCTCTCACAACCCTGTGGGCCTCCACGGCCTGTTACAGGGATAACTAACATAAAATGAACATATAATGTTCAGATTACGTACGTCTGAAACTACTGATAGGATTTCAATTAAGTTTTAGTTCACGCCGGTGATGTCGGACGATTTTCATTTTGGCTTCTGTCGGCCGGATACAATCCCAACCACGAATCTATTTTTATCAGCTTTCTTAGGAACAGCTTATCGTGCAAATAATGGCAGTAGATGATGTCATTAAGATTCACACTATTCTGCGAAACATTTCTCCTGTCATTGAATATTTAATAAAATAAGGCAACACAATGACGTGCTCCTCAACAGTAACAACGACTTCGTCTTTTATTTCTAGCAAAAAAGTACAGCACAAAATGAAGACTATTTTAAACTTCGGAAACCGCCACTACCTAAATATAATTCCTCAGGTCTGGGTTTTAAGTGTTTAATGAAATACAAAGGGACCGCCTCTGTGGTCTAGTGGTCAGAGTTCCTGCCTACAGATCCAGAGGTCCCGGGCTCGATTCCCGGCATTACCAGATTTTCTGAGAAGTAGTGGGTCTGGAACGGGATCCACTCAGCCTCGTGAGGATAATTGAGGAGCTATTTTAAGAAAATAGCGGCTCCGGTCTAGAAAACCGAGGTTAACGGCCGTGGGGATCCGTTCCGCTGACCACGCGACACACTCTACCCGCTAAAGTTGGCACTAACTTCGCCGACAAACGGCGGTCGCTCGGTCGGTATAGTTCGCTTGCGGACTACAGGCCATGTAGTTTGTTTTGTTTTATGGAATACAAAGGAAATCTAATATACAATATACAGTAATTTCTAACCTATTCATAATTAACTCCTCGACAGTATGTTCTCTATTTCAGGAACTGTCAGTCCACGTAACTGTCACAAGAGCACGGTGCAAGATAATTTAGGCGAAAGAAATTACGAAATTAATTTGTATGTGCGCTAATGAACATCACTGCCACGATCAAGATCACAAAGGAATATAAATTCACTGTGATGGCAGTTTCCAGCCTCGTTGCTTCGAATTCTGTAGATGCCTGACCTGCTGTGTGCACTCCGTGAATCGAACTCCTACCTGCTTGTAATTATTATTTAGTTTCCAAATCGTTTATTACTGGAAGGTCACGGGGCCCACGTTACGCGGAGTGTGGGTCATCTGTAGGGCACCTTGTTAAGGCGGATTTACACTGAAGCAACCTTTGGCAACCGCGCCGCACGCGGCGCGACCGCATGCTGCAAATTACTCACTTGCAGGTAGAGGGTAGCGCAATCGCATGCGGCTTGCGTCGCGCGTCCTCTAGTTGCTCCAGGCCGCAAGGTTATCCATCGCTAGTGGGTTCAGTTGCCTACTCGCATGTGGCGTGATGATTTGGGACTCGCATAAGGTCAAGTGTCTTATCGAAGAGTACCGCGAAAAGAGCATTCTGTGGGATTTGCGGCATCCCAATTATAAAGACAATCGGAAGAAGGTGAAGTTATGGGAGGACTTAGCCACGAAGTTTCAATGTTCGGTGAAGGAAGTGAAAGAAAAGGTTAAAAATCTCAGAACGACCTTCCACAGGTATAAAAAGAAGAATCGCGGATCCGCCAAAGGTGATCAATGGGTGCACTTCCCTTCATTGAGTTTCCTTCTTGAGGTTGACGCACCAAAAAGAGAACTTTCAACGGAGGAGGATATTGTTTCCGAGGTAAGTAGGTTTAAATAATTTACATTCAAAACATACAAGCTTAAATGTGTCGTGGTTATATCTTTTTCATTTTTAAGCCATTTGTTTATTGTATCAGTTTGTCAATGAACAATGTCACAGACGTGCATGGATTTATGCATGCATCTGTATTGAGTATTAATTTTTTTACAAAATTAAAACAACATAAACATAGGTAAGGTCACGGTATCCGAGCGGTCTAAGGCATGTACCGTCTTCGCTCGCTTGGAAACCGGGATCGTGGGTTCGAATCCCACTCAGGGCATGGATGTTTAGTTTGTGTGTGCGCGTTTTTTTGTGTTTGTGTACAGGTAGAGGCCTTGCGACGAGCTCATCACCCGCCCAAGGAATCCTGCCGAATGTGTAAGATCTGGAAAAACCGAAGTGAACGGAGAAGTTCATGGAGGTAGGCCTAGGCCCCCTAGGGATGTAGTGCCAAGGGGGGGGGGGAAATGATAAGTGAGAAGTGAACATCTGAATTGAACGCCCAGCTTGGAGCGGTGCATTTTACCCTTTACCACTCGTCATCTTGATTTGGAATAATGAACATTCGTGTAAAAATTAGAGCATTTTCTAACTTTTCAAGAAGAATGATTTTCGTTTTGTATTCACAGAATGAGGATACGAAGGACCATGAAATAGGCCCCAATAGCAGCGAAACACAACTGCATGAGGCTGTGCGTTCCCAAGACGACCGTCATGAAGAAACTGTAAGACCACAGTCAACTCCCGAAGCTGCTGGTAGGGAATTCGTGACACCCACTTCTGGAACGAAAAAGCGCAGGAGACAAGGAATTGACCGAGATGAAGAGGCCGGAAGATCAGATGAAACGTACGAAGTTTTAAAGAAAGCTTCGCAGCGTGATGAATTTGCAACGTACGGTGAATATGTGGCAAATGAGCTGCGAAAACTTAGCTTGCCTGCACAGACCATCGCTAAATATCACATTAACAATATTTTGTTTCACGCGGCAATGGGAAAGTATGACATGCCACCACAAACACACAGGTTCACGTACTCTCCCCAATCCAGCCATAGTTCTCCCCAAACTACGCCCAGTCCGGACCATTCTCCTTACCATGAATATGAGTATGAGGGGTGAGCCATAAAACTGGCTTTTGTGCTTTTCTCGTGACCATACTGCTACTCCTTCACCTGCATACTGTCTAGGACGCATCCACTCTGCATGTTCGACAAGTGAAATGGAGACCTCTACCGTATCTTCGCGAGTGTTGGAGACAACACGTGACCTGCTTTCGGTTCCAGAATCAGGACTAAGTCTTTTAGATTTACTTGATAAATAGTAAGTTTGTACTTTCAAGAAGTGCTTTTGCGCCTAAACTGTTCATTTTAAATGGTTTTTAAAACCATAATTTAAAACACAAAATTAGGCAGATAATGCAACTACTGTGTAACATTTCCCTGTATTCTTCTTTACTCAAATAAAATACTGCTTTCAGTGAAACATACCTACCTTTATGTATGCCTTCAAATTTAGGGTCGATCGACGTTGTTAAATTTCGTTACGATAAATATTTAGCTAGGAAAGCCCAGTCAGACTACGTAACGGGTTGGATGACCGAGGAATCTGGGTTCTCTTTTTCACATCTTCCACATCGGCTCTGGGGCCCACCCGACGTTCTGTGCTGTTGTTACCAGCAGTTCATTCCCCAGGGACAAAGCAGCTAAAGCCTGAACCACACTACTCTCCTCCAGCTAGTGCTGAGGTTGACTTCCCTTCGCCCATACGTCTTCAAGGTGTAGTACTTAACTAGGCGCAGGGACTTCTATTTACCTTTTTATCTATTTAGCCAGTTAGCTCCGAGTGGAAGACAGAAGCACAGTTAGGACTTCACGCAAGATGGCGATTCTTCTTTACCGGATTTAACCAGCATTGGGAAATTTCGATAAGTTTTAGTAGGCCTTCGAGTTTCCAATATGACATTTCATGAACATTCAGTCAGCGGCTTGTTACACGCAAACAGACAGCAGACAGACACATGGCAAATGTAATAGGTGCATTTTTGCAACTTTTCGTTGCGAAAACATAGGAAGTCCGTTACATGACTTGTTAGAATAAGCAAGCAGACGAAAAGGAGATGAACTTCCCCTTTATCTACTTTCTGTAGGTAAATATCGCCTAACTGTGTAACAGTTTTGCACTACAATATAAAAGGACTTAACAATTTGTACAACGCCTACTTAAATACACGTGGGAACATTCTGCTGAACCCATAAAACACGGCTTCGTATAGCACAAATCCTTTCATATGGAAACTGTGGAGGATAATATTGCACTGGGGCAAAGTCCCTCGGGGCTATTTCTGTTCCTCGCCCGCAGACCGTCGTCACTCATGAACACTAACTAAATCCAGACTAAGTAGTCTATCACTCTCTGGAGAGCGTGCAATCTCAGAGAGGAAGAAATTCAAGGTAACTCATGATCTCGTGCTGGTGAGAAGTCCTACAGTTTAGTGCAAACGAAATGTAGGTGAGTCTTGCACCGCTTCACTGTTGCTTAGTTCGTTGTCGGCTCTTCTCTTATTTAACTGCGCTGTATCAAGTACATTGGTTATATAGCGTTGGGCAAGCAATATGATTGTTGGATTCGGAAGGGCGTAGCCTGCCTGAAGGTCACGAAAAGCTCCAAACTAGCTCCATAGAGCTGAGCCCTTCTTGAGAAGCCGTCAGCCGCTCAACTACTCAATAATTTCCCAACATTTTATGGAAACCGAAGGTTCATTACTGTGTTCATAAGAGCCCTCCACTGATCCCTATCCTGAGCCAGATCAATCCAGTCCCTACCACCTCCTCCTATCCCTCTGAGATTCATCTTATTATTATACTCCAACCTACATCTAGGTTTACCAAGCGTTCTCATTCCTTCTGGCTTTCCCGCCAAAATCCTATATGCATTCCTCTTCTCTCCATGCGTTCTACATGCCCCGTCCATCTCATTCTCCTTGACTTGATCGTTCTAATTGTACTTGGAGAAGAGTACAAGTTATGAAACTCCTAATTATGCAGTTTTCTCCAACCTCCTGTCACTTCATCCCTCTTCGGTACAAATATTCTCCTCAACACCCTGTTCTCAAACCCCTTCAGGCTATGTTCCTCCCTTAATGTCAGAGATAAATATTCACACCCATACAAAACCACAGGCAAAATTATACTTTTGTATATTCTAATTTTTACGTTTTTGGACAGCAGTCGAGAAGACAAAAGGTTCTGAATTGAATAGTAGCAAGCATTACCCGAGTTCATAGAAAAGCTTCATATACGTCCACAGTACGAAGCAGAACAGGTAACCAATCGGTCGTTGTCTTCTGCTTGATCGGCCCCTAAAATTTATAAGGTTCCTTCTTTCACATATCCTGCACCGAAATCTGCCCTTGCCTGTGGCTCGAGTGATTATACACGTATGTCACAATAAGGTCAGACATATTCCGTTGAAAATGTTCCGCCAGGATTTGAATACACGATTCTGAAATTTTAGGCCTGCATGATACACAGTTATCTGACGCCATTGTACTTCCTGAAATTCAGACTACAGCCTAATAATTTACCTCTGCTCACCAGGACGAGTCATAAAATACGGCAGGCCAAAGTACATCTTCGAGTTGATTCGTTAATAGAAAATTCCGCTCCCTATGTTGATATCTCCACAGATGTCAAACAGAAACATCTGAACAGTAAGATACCTTATATACACATTAGGTCCACTTTACGTCTCTTATGTCACGTAATGTAGGCCATAATGCATGTAGGCTGGCGCGGAACAATCATAACGTGAGTAGGCGCAGTTCCTCTTGGCGAGTAGTCCTTGTCTCACTAGCGAACTGAGCCAGTACTGGTTGACCCCTGAGTACAGGCATGCGTTAAAACCAGTAACCTCATACCTAGCTTCAGAACCTGTTTAGTCCCCGGCCTGTGTCAGGTCAATCCAGTGTTAGCCATGCAGTTCTGTGTAAATTCCAAGTCTGACATCTGTCTGCTGGGCTGTTTCAAATGTAGGATGGGAGAATCTCACGCCTCTGTCTTCTGGGATACAACGCCATGTAGTCCAGTGAAAGTTAAACGGAATTTAGGAGCAATATGTCGTCTCCATCTTCAGTGTCGAAGAGTAAGCCAAGCAAGAAACCAACATGGAGCAGGTAGCAAGCAGATGGAAGCGACATGTTCCTCCTAAACGTCGGCTCACTTTCACCGGACTACATGGCGTAATCCAGACGATAGGACTTTTCAAGTGGGAAATAGTGTACTTCTGTATTTAGTATACAGAGTTTCTAAATCCCTTCTGTACAGTTCTTTATACTCCATTGGTGTTAATGTCGGTACAGGGTATACCAACTCCAAATCATGATATACTTTTTTTTTGCGATAGAACACCCTAAATTCGTCAACAAATTAGGTATGTGTTCCATAGTTAGTTTCAGTAGTTCCTCATGGTCATGGATAAACATAGAATGGGGTGGTATGAACTGGATTGATCTGGCTTAGGATAGGGACCAGTAGAGGGCTCTTGCGAACACGGCAATGAACTTTGGGGTTCCATATAATGGTGGTCTTGAGCGATCGGCGGCTTCTCGAGTGGTCAGCTTCATAGAGTTAGTCCCCATGGATTTGGGCCGCGCTATAGCTCAAGGGGTTAGTCGCTGGCTTCCCACCGCGGCGGCCCGGGTTCGATAACGGGTCTGGTCAAGTGGGATTTGTGGTGGACAAAGTGGCGCTGGGGCAGGTTTTCTCCGAGTACTTCGGTTTCCCCTGCCAATCTTCATTCCACCAATTGCTCCACAATCATCCTCTCCTATCATCTGGGGCTGGTACAATAGGCCAGAAGTGGCCGCAGTACAAGGGACTTAGTCCCACCCCACTAACAATGTCATATATTCCTTAGTCTTTTCGTATGAATCCTTCCTCGAACAGAGGATATGCATTTATGTCCCAATCTGTATCTCAGCTCGCTGTCCAAGACCGTACACGCCTTCAAGCGAGCGGTTGCAGTAAGTAAATGATGCACAGTGAAATAAAACAGGCGGTCAGCTAGCGAAAATAGAGTTTCTTTCCTCATGGACTCATGTTGCGAGGGTTTGTGACTGTACACAGTGTTGTTGACCCAAAGCAGTCGAAAAGCTGGGGTCCTCATGAGCATCCAGACCAGCCATGCTGCCTTGGGGGCATGGGGAGTCTACTTACACTCTGCAACCAACAGACTGCTTATCCGGTTTGATGAAATGGGAGAGTATGAGAGACACTAGTAGTCCTGTACTTATATTCATCTTCAAGAGAGATACAAAGGTTCCCCATAAACGTCTTTTGAATCAAAATATATTGTCACATGACGCCTGAAAGCCGGAATAGTGAAATCAGAATAGACGTTCATTGTTAGGTAGAGACTCGGTAGATACATTCCAGCTGCAACGATTATGCAAAGCAACAACGGAGTAACTTCAACACGCCTTCCAAACAATAGGGATGTTGTTTTCTACGTAGTCCGTGAAAAGTGGTTATAAAGAAGAGTTCAGGTGAGAAGAGCGAGTCATTTTCGAGACGCCAGCCTGCCAGGATATGCGCTTTGGAATTGAATTGAGGTGGCAGTTGCAGAATAATGGCAAGAAAGGAATTAGGTGGTGCAAAGAACACTTTATGTGCGATTTGAAGTGACAGATTTTTATAAATTCGTTGCCAGGACACGACTAGTGAAGGCTAAGAACCCTAGTGCATATGTAGCGGTGAACTGTAAAGGGTATAAGCAAGCAATAGCGCTGTATTGTCTGTAGTCCAGAGTTATGTGAATAAGGTGTCAATAAATCCAATCCAGAACCCGTCTTATCACTCGTGACAGTATAATTAGACTAAGATGAACACAGTACACGGAACATCCCATCATCATCATTACCACCACTGCCACCATCATTGGCAAAACAGCCCTTTATGAACCATAACCTCCCTTACAAGATTAAACCATCCGTCATTCACTTTTTTGGATATCGCAACAATAATATTTTACAGAGGAATGTCGTCAGCCTTGCGTCCAACACCCAACCTGGTGGATCAGGTTCAAGTATTTATGTCCCCACTGACAGGGTGGCCCAGTTATACTCCCGGGTACCAGGTTCCCTTTTCGTCGCCTTCTACGACTGGCAAGGCTACGGTGGAGGAATTCTAACCCACCTCCACACGGGGAAAAGAACATTCCAATTTTTGTACATTCTCAAAATAGTTCTTGTCTGAACAGACACATTACGGGACATCATGCTTCGTATTCGGAGGGTCCCAGGTTCAAATCTCGGCCTTCCTCAATGAGACTTCTTGTGATTTTCCTCGGTCTGTCAGGCAAATGCCGGGATACTACAACAAATTAGGTCACGACCACTTCCTTCAGCATTTTATCCAATTCACTGCTCACTACTCATCTTGCCTTCCTACGCTATTGATAGCGTCGTTAAATAAACCCTAAATGAATACAGAAATAATGCATGACATATTTTATTCCATCTAAGCAGTCCAATAAAGTCACTCGGCAATAGCATAGATACTCGCTGAGAAAATTAAATTAAGTTGATGCACTCAACGCAGTTGAGGTTATTTCGAAAGTAAAGATACGAAATCCAGAAAATATTTGTAAAGCATTTTGTATTCACTTGTAGCACTTTTACAGCACACCCTTATTTACTTGTCAACACAGTCACCAAGGATCGCAGTGCACTTAGTGAGCCTAGGAACGAGTTTTTCTTTAATCCAGCTTCGTATAAATCTTCCGCCTGCTCTCTTAGCCATGCCACCTCATCCTCGTCTGATAAAACCTTAACAGCCGGACTCTCCTTCAAATTAGAAAACAAGTGATAGTCGTTTGGTGCAAAGTCTGGACTATGTGGTGGATCAGGCCGCGCCATAGCTCAAGCGGTTAGTCAATTGCTTCCCACCGCGGCGGCCCGGGTTCAACCCCGGGTCTGGTCAAGTGGGATTTGCGGTGGACAAAGTGGCGCTGGGGCGGGTTTTCTCCGAGTACTTCGGTTTCCCCTGCCAATCTTCATTCCACCAAATTCTCCATCATCATAATCACCCGGGGCAGGCTACAATAGGCCAATCAGTGGCCGCCATGCCAAGTGGATCCAGTTGGACTCCACATCCCACTAAGCGAATTAAAAAAAAATGTGGTGGATGGGTCAATACTTCCCACTTGAGGGACTGCAACAAATCCTGCGTGGCGCATGGCGTCTGTCAACATCCTCGGCACCCAACGCGCGCAGTTTCCGACATCCCAATCTTTTTGTATCAGTTTCATGGAGAACTTTTCTTGACATTTCTGGACATTGCTGATGAAGTTCATCGATGGTTAAACGTCTGTCAGCACGAATGTTTTCATCAATTTTTTGGACAACTTCATAAGTGACATAAGCCTTCCACGCCTTATTTCATTATGAACATCACTTCTTCCCGCGTCAAATTCACGACACCATTTTGCTACGTTTTGCCTGTCGTAACGCCTTCGCCATAAACAGAAAGAAGTTAGCGATGAATTACAGCAGCAGTTTGTCCTTTCGTATTAGGAAATCGAATTACTGCACGAACCTCACATTTGGCGGGATTATGAATTGACGCGGCCATTTTAAACACTCACTGTGAGCACAACGTTGCCGTGGCTGTGGCCGGTGAACTCAGCCCTGTCATACGGTTCCTACCTCATACGGCAGCACTGCCAAAATCCTTGCATTTTTACTGGACATGTATCTTTACTTTCCGAATGATTAACTAATTCTTTAGCAATGTCTTTACCTAAAGGCTCATGAAGAGATGAAGGAGGAGTAAAGGTAAAATTCCAGGCATTTCTAACCTCGGCACTAGATGATTGTGAGTGGCCATGCTTCGGTCGCGTTACAACCCGAGCCGGAACATGCGATATCCACAGGATGTAACAGAGAATGATTAATTTAATCTAATTTTCAGCAATGCCATTCCATCCGCATCACATGTAACTGCTCTACCGTCATGACTGGGTCTTCTGAAGTGATTGCAATAACATTACCTTCACTGCATACGTAATATTTATATCGCCTTCTTTCGGTCGACAAAGTCTTCTCTGTGCGCAACGCGAATTTAAGCTTGCCATTAAATAAGAGAGGTGTTATGAGAACCTACCCACTCCTTAGGCACTACACATCGAACACATGTGTAGTAATAAGACGTGGTAAAAGGTAAGGGGGCACGCGGTAGCGTAGTTGGTTGAGGCACTATGCTACAAGCCGGAAGGTCGAGGGTTCGAATCCCGATGAGGTGGATTTTTTTCATTTTACCTAATCCTTTCAACCACACTATGGCCCTGGGGGTCGACTCAGCCTCTAACAGAAATGAGTATCAGGAATCTTCCTGGTGGTAAAGGGCGGCCGGCGGGTAAGGCTGACAAACTTACCGGCATCTGTGAGCCTATTGTCTAGAAAATGTGGGAACCTCGACATCTCACAAACCTATGGGCCTCCACGGCCTGTTACAGGGATAGCTTTGCCTTTTTTATGGTAAATTTATCCTTGTACTTAATTAATTAAGCACGACGCCATGAAGATGTATGGAGGAGTGAAGGTAAAGCTCCACCATTCTTGACCTCTGCACTAGATAGAGATGAGCGGTCAGTTTCACGCCTTCGTAACATGCGGCGAGGAGTTTCTAGCCCACACCAAATTCCCAAGCTGCAGTGGACCGAGTGTTCAATACAGTGCAAAGTCGGCTTAATCCGAACTCCCAGTAATCCGAACTAATTTGCTCTCTCTATCTCTCTGTCTTTGGCTCTAGAGCCCGTCACAAGCCCGCTACCGACACATAGAATAAACGCACATAAACATCCTTGCCTACAGTGGGATTTGAACCCATGATACCAGCGTTCGATAGAGCGAAGACGGTTCATGCCTTAGACCACGTGGCCACTGTGATCGGCAGAACTCAGCTGCAATACCACAAAATTATAAATAAATAAATAAAATCATCACTTAAAAAAGTATAAATTTAATATACGTAATTATAACTTATGCGCGCCTGACATAAAATGGCCCTTGGGAATGTTGTACTCGAAACTCCCATGGTAGATATTACATCAATTTGAAATATACAGATGACACCTCACCATTTTGGGAGCCGGGATAGCGCAGTCAGTATGGCGACTATCTACGGGCTGGACTACTGAGGGGCCGGAGTTTCAGACTCGTTAGGGCAAAAAAAAATTCTCTTCTCCATGACGTCCAGACCGGCTCCGGGGCCCAGCCAGCCTCCTATCCAGTGGATAGGTAAAGCGGCCGGGGCGTGTCGAGGTCAAGAAAACGTGGATGTATACACCCACTTCCCCATACGTCTTCATGGCGTAGTGCTTAATTAGTTAAGCACAGATATAAATTTACCTTATATATAATTTTACTTCCTTGCAGTAAAAGGGAATTCCTATGAAATATTATATTATGTGTTGATGGACCTGCCTCTCAAGGTCGTGAAAGATTAACCCGGTTACCGCTTGCCCTGAGTCCTGCGTGTAGTCGAACCTCCGCGGGTTCTGGTCGTTTGATTTTATATAAAATGAACCTATAAATCTTCTGAATAAATTTTACTTAAATAAATTCCAATGTTTTTATTTGAAATCCAATAATCCGCACGAGCCAATAGTCCGACACACCAGCGCATTAATTAGTTCGAATTATCGAGGCTGCGCTATGTATTCCGAATAGGGATCAACGGTAATACGGTAGGTCCTTCGGAAATTTCTTGACTAACTTAGCGACTATTAGCTTTTCAAGAAGTACTCTGCTAGATGAACTTAGTTAATTATGAAGACAGAAAACTGCCGATCACAGTGGCCGCGCGGTCTAAGGCATGAATATTCTTCGCTCGCTCGAACGCTGTGATCGTGGGTTCGACTCCCACTCGAGGTATGAATGTCTGTGTGCGTTTATTCTGTGTGTAGGTAGCGGCCTTGCGATGGGCTGATCTCCCGTCCAAGGAGTCATACCAAATGTGTATATGATTTATAATCTGAAAAAGCGGCATGTTTTTTTTTATTGCTAGTGGGGTGGGACTAAGTCCCTTGTACTGCGGCCACTTCTGGCCTATTGTACCAGCCCCAGATGATAGCTGAGGGTGATTGTGGAGCAATTGGTGGAATGAAGATGGGCAGGGAAAAACGAAGTCCTCGGAGAAACCCTGCCCCAGCGCCACTTTGTCCACCACAAATCCCACTTGACCAGACCCGGGATCGAACCCGGGCCGTCGCGGTGGGATGCCAGCGAGTAAACGCTTGAGCTATGGCGCGGCCTATATAGACAGATAGATACACAGGAAACTACAGCACAGAAATGGCAGGGTGCTCTATCGTCGCCCCTCTTAAGGATTCTGAAAGGCTAAAATACCTTTCTGTTACATGTGTAGCCGAAACTACTGCCAACACTGTGGGCAGAGGAACGACAACAAAAACACAATTGTTTCTGTCGCGAATACGGTAATAGGCCACACGAATGATGCCGTATTGGATAGCGACCTTTTGACTTTGTTTCTTTTGTTAGCAGCGGAAATTAAAACTGTCCGTAATTATTGTCCTTATCGATCTGAAAGCAGCAGGGTTTGTGCGGGCATGAGGGTGGTGTGAGGGGCCGAATGCAACCCCGCTGGTTCTTGTGCGTTGCGGGTAGACTGAACGTCAGCTTGCAGGCGTGCGTCGCCGTCAGCTGCAGAAGCAGAAACGCCCTGCCTTATCTTGTCACTTTCCACCTATTAAACGACAATCAAATTATGTCTCGTGATACATTATTGTTCTGCTTAAAGAGGTAAAGTCTTTCCGTGCCGATACGTCTGACCACGAAAGCGTAGGCCTATATGGGACGTAAAGGAAAGCTTCATTCATTCTTAACCTCGGCTTAAGTTCGAGCTGAGTGTTCACCTTTGTTATCTGGCTGCTTTAACTCCCCTTCCCATTACCAATTGGATGAAACTTTGGGTGGAGCCCAGAGGAGGTGTAGATGCTCATTGTACGTCCTGGGGTTAATAAACTCCCGCAGTTTCGGACAGCACGAATCCCTTTAAGTAATCTCGAAAAGTAGACTGAGTGACCAGAGGAAGTGTCCTTTTGTTTCTGGGTGAAAAACCGCCGTAACGAATGTGACTACATTTAATTACGAGATTCAAGGAAGAATGCACGGCATTACTTTCATCCAAATTATTATTATCTGCCGAGAGATAGAAAAAAATATTAAATTTATTATTGTACAATTTAATGATCTTCGTGAATAATTTTTGTTTTATTTCAATACCTCGAAGTTCTCAGACATAACCTCATATTTTCACACACCCTTCTCATGTTTTGACCCACATGTAAGTACGGATCATTGATAGTTGTCGCCATTGTACTATTTTACAAACGTTTCTCTAACAGAAATGGCATAGTGTTTCAAGACGAATTGTGTAAAAAAATGTCGGATTCCAGCATTATAAGGTGTAAGTGTTGCTGTCATTTCAGGCACACGATTACGTTGACTGATGTGGGTTGCAAAGTACGAGGTTGTACTGGCCTGCAATGGAATGACGTTCATACAAGTCATTTGGTTCACAATTTTTTAGCAGTACATCTAGCGAGAACACGTACAGGTCAATGGCAAATCCCGGTCCAGAACTCAGGCCATGCGGAAAAATGCAACCGTACGGCCTGCTCATACTAACAAGTACATCTCCCTCTCTCTCTTTCTCACAGCCACCTATGAGCGAAAACACAGTTTTGGGACATTAGCCGAGCGGTGAATAAACCCCTTTTCCTGGCCTGGAGCATACGGGGCTAATAAACGCTTTTGCATACGAAATGCACAACGCACGCAGCTGATTCCGAGCAAAGTATTAGAGTTTCTACTGAATGGAGAAAATATTTTGTTTATATTTCTACAGTTTCAGTGGTTCGACGGCGTCAGACCTGAATATCTGCCTCCTGTGTAGATAGAAGCAAGTTGGTAATTACGCTAAACCAGTGTTACTCAACCGCCGGGCCGCGGCCCGGTACCGGACCCTAGCATCAATTACATTGGCCCCTCGTCTTATAAAAAAAAATGGATTTACCGGGCCGCGGTCTCATAAAGGTTGAGAACCATTGCTAGTCTAGACTATAATATTCCCTTACAAAACAGAGAAAGGGTGCGAAAGATACCGATTGTCCTGCTTGGATGATTCCATTTTCAGGCTTACACAGAAACCAGTAGACACGTGTCACGAGTATCTTAGATAGGTAGGTGTCTGGATAGACTAGATTATAGGTAGCCAGACAGCCAGACAGAGATGGATATTAAGACAGAAAGGAAGATGAAAGAAAGGTGTACCTCTTCTTTCCATAGCCCTTCCTACTGAGCGTTTATTACAAACCTGTATCAGTCTGTATCAACCTAGTTGATACAGACTCGTAAATAACTGAATAAAAACAAAGAAAGGACGGATATATAAAAATACTGAGAACAGTGGACATAGCAGTCACGTTTCAGATAAACATAAACATAGCTTCTGCCTGTAACAGGCCGTTGAGGCTCACACATACGTAGCGGTAAGGTGCTTCTGCCAGCGTACCGTACCACATCAAAGTGACACGTCTGCTAATAAAATAAATGTTGTTCACTGTGAACGAATTGGCTCCTTGATCTGCTTTCCACCTCGCTCTATCTTCATTCTCTGTTCCATTCATTGCAATCAGTGTTCTTACACAGGTGAACCTGCTTCTGTCGATCTTGTACAGCTGGAATTCAATCCCAAGGCTGATTTGAGAAGTGACTTGACTGCAAAAAAGCTGAGACACCTGTTTCATTTCAGCACGGGGATTGCATTTCAAGAGCATGATGCTTGTGTTACATATTTAAGCTGCAAGTACTTTTATGGTGATAGCTCCGGTAGGCTCCTTCAGAAATATCTCTGGCAAGCTGACTGAACGTACATGGCAAGCTGCTTCACTGTAAGAGGAAGAATAGTTTGAGTTGGCCCTCCATCAGAATCAAAGGAGTTTTTTTATTGCTAGTGGGGTGGGACTAAGTCCCTTGTAGGCCGCGCCATAGCTCAAGCGGTTAGTCGCTGGCTTCCCACCGCGGCGGCCCGGGTTCGATCCCGGTTCTGGTCAAGTGGGATTTGTGGTGGAAAAAGTGGCGCTGTGGCAGGTTTTCTCCGAGTACTTCGGTTTCCGCTGCAAATGTTCATTCCACCAATTGCTCCACACTCACCCTCAGCTATCATCTGGGGCTGGTACAATAGGCCAGAAGTGGCCGCAGTACAAGGGACTATGTCCCACCCCACTAGCAATAAACTGGATGAAGCTCAAACTGAAAAACGCTAAGCTTCTTATTTGCAGTCGGTAGGTATCCCGTTCGAATCTCGTCCAGTACATAAATTAAACTGAGGTTTTCTTCGTTTTTCTCAGTCTCTCTAGGCGAATGCCGTGATAGTTGTGTCTTGAAAGAAGCCATGGTCCCCCAACCCCAGTCGTTTCATGTTCACCGAAAACGATTTGCTCGCATCACTTGACGTCATAGTTGATACAGCAATCTACCTATTCCCAATGGTGGTCTCTCTTCCAGAGAGACTATGAATAGCAATCGAATATAATTTGCGATTTTGTTTCTTCAAAATACTCCGAAATACAAACAAAAAATAATTTTATAATTATTTATTACAAAATGGGGGCACGCGGTTGAGGCGCTATGCTACAAGCCGGAAGGTCGCGGTTCGATCTGCAATGAGGTTATTGGATTTTTTCAATTTACCTAATTCTTCCAGTCGACTCAGCCTCTAACAGAAATGAGTACCAGGAATCTTCATGGGGGTGTAAAAGGTGGCCGGCGCGTAAGACTGACAACCTCACCGCCATCTGTGAGCCGACTGCTTAGAAAAAGTGGGAACCTCGACGCCTCACAACTTCATGGGCTTCCACGGCCTGTTACAGGGATTGCTTTTTTACTTTTGCCTTTATTATAATGTGGCTGTGAGTGCTCACATCGTCATGTTGCAGTCACCGTGAATAATGCAAGTTCAATCTCACGGTTACCGAACCTTCCAGTACAGTAATTCTTATTCAGGAGGTTCAATATTCAAATGAGATCGAATTCCATGACTGATTCATGCGTTATTCTCCCCAGGTTATCGAGACGGCTCCAAATTTCCCTCTGCACAGGCGTACCAATTCAACACCCGACACCCCCATGAGCCTCATAACAAAAGGTCCGAGTTGTTGACTACACCAACAGACGTCCGACCTCACGAACTGCGTCTCTCACCCGGATGTCACGGAATCGATAAAAATGCTCTGGGACAGGGGTTGGGAAAGTGCTGAAATTTCCGGTAAAAATCGTTATGTACAGTCTTTAGCTCCAATAAAATGAACAGACCCAACTTTTCAGTACATTTCCGTGGAGCATATCAAGGTTCTTAAAGATAAAATTCCCTTCCTTACTCCCCCTTATTTCGTTCCTTTGTCCTATTTCATTTGCTATTTCTTCTCTCTGTCGTCTTTATTTCTCTCTTTCCTACTCTGGCCAATCTCTCGTAATTATCACTTCGACTCCACACCTCTTATTCTGCGTCTACCTTGAGATATCAGGCCCTTTGGCCTATGCCCATTCAGGATTAATTAATTCTGAAAATTTGAATCTTAGGACTCCTTGGACAGGTGAACAGCCTGTCGTAAGGCCACTACAGGGCAACAAAAACACAGAATAAACGCACACAGACATCCATGCCTAAAGTAGGATTCGAATCCACGATCGCAATATTTGACCGGGCGAAGACATTTCGTGTCTTAGACCGCGCGGCCACTGTGAAGATCGGCCGTCTCCATACCATTCTCGACCAGTTATTTGGGTCGTAACGCGTGTGTGAACACGGCACTTTCAAGATTTTATAAGCTTACATTCACCACGGCTTAGTGAACCGAGTCACAACATGTAAACATTTTGTGGCTATTCGACAACGCTGTCAGTGTCTATAGTTTAATGTAGAATGGTAGGAAGAAGGGTTAATAGTGATTCAGAAAGGATTTGGAACTAACAAGTGGCAGTGGCAGTGGCAGTGACCTAATTGTGGTATTATTCAGAATTTTCCTGGGGGACCGAGAAAGGCCATGAGGACATTCGGTATACTGGCCAATATTCGAACCAAACGCCTCCCATACAAGTCTACAGCGTTATCGCTACTCCAGCCTACTCAGTAAAATGTTTAACGTACATACATGGTGGCGCACGAAATGATCCAGTACTTGAATTAGCATTTAGTACATATAATATACATACAAATTCTACATTTCAAGTTACAACAAACATAGACATAAGAGCAACCAAGTTATTGCCTAATTTTTGAAATTACGATCGCATGCAAGAAACCAGGAAATATTTGCGGCGACGGTAGCTCTCTGACTGAGTTCTTCTCAAGCAACACTACGTGTTTTCAGCAAGAAACGTATTGACAGCTTCTAAATAAATAAATACAATAATAAAAAAGGTAAAGCTATCCCTGTAACAGTCCGTGAAGGCCCATAGGGTTATGAGACATTGAAGCTCCCACATTTTCTAGAAAATCGGCTCACAGATGGCGGTAAGGTTGTCAGCCTTACGCGCCAGCCGCTGTTCACCCCCAGGAAGATTCCTGGTACTCGTTTCTGCTAGAGGCTGAGTCGACCCCAGGGCCATAGTGCGGCCGGAAGGATTAGGTCAATAGAAAAATCCATTGACCACATCTGGAATCGAACCCACGACCTTCCGGCTTGTAACACAGTGCCTCAACCAACTACGTTACCGCGTGCCTCAAATACATTAATAATAATAATAATAATAATAAAACTATCTGTTCGGTTCATTTAAGTCTTCATTTAGGTTTAACTCGTTACCGGTATTACAGCAATAGTGCTGCTTTCCACGGTTATTCATTCTGAGAGTATTCGAAGTTGTGCTTCAGGTTAATCATAGGCCAAGAAGGCCACTGTGCGCTCAGGCCTAGGCCTACCTCCATGAACTTCTCCGTTCACTTCGGTTTTTCTAGATCTTACACACTCGGTATGACTCCTTGGGCGGGTGATCAGCTCGTCGCAAGGCCTCTACCTGTACACAAACAGAGAAAAATGCACACACACAAACTAAACATCCATGCCCTCAGTGGGATTCGAACCCACGATCCCGGTTTCCAAGCGAGCAAAGACAGTACATGCCTTAGACCGCTCGGCTACCGTGACCGGCCCCAATGTCATTTAATTAAGTAAAATCTTGTTAAAGGGATTTTGAGTCTCCAATATAATTCTCTTCTATGAGCAGTCGGTGAAAATGTATCGTTGTGCTAGATAAAGCATCGCACTATGAAGATATGTGGGGGAACAGAGGTATGGTTCCATGCATTCTTATTCGCTGCATGAGATTGAGTTTCACACCCAAACAGCATTAACCCAAGGGAAAGAAACCCCGATGCACACTGGATATAACACAGAGGACAGGAGTTTGGGTCGGACCCAGGGGCGGCCTGAGTGCTGTGAAGAAGAGACAAATATCTTGCCCTGCTGGGAATAGAACCACGGTTCCTCCTCAGTCTTACCAGACTATCAAATATAGTGTGTATCAGATAACGCTAATTTAGCCAGTATAATTCTTTTTTTGCTAAAATAATTGTCATTTTTTTATCAACCTATATTTGCTAGGTAACTTGCAGTAAGCTACGTTAATCCACCATAAACACAGGATCAGATTATGAATGAATGTTATAGCTACTCTCGGTGTGTTTTAGCTACAGTTGCTGTCAGTGTGTTTCAGCTGCAGGTTACTAATAGCACTGTGGTTTAGGCATAGTTACTGTCACTGTATTCTTGTTATAGCTACTCTCGGTGTGTTTTAGCTACAGCTGCTGTCAGTGTATTTCAGCTGTAGGGTACTAATAGCACTGTGGTTTAGGCATAGTTACTGTCACTGTATTCTTGTTATAGCTACTCTCGGTGTGTTTTAGCTACAGCTGCTGTCAGTGTATTTCAGCTGTAGGGTACTAATAGCACTGTGGTTTAGGCATAGTTACTGTCACTGTATTCTTGTTATAGCTACTCTCGGTGTGTTTTAGCTACAGCTGCTGTCAGTGTATTTCAGCTGTAGGGTACTAATAGCACTGTGGTTTAGGCATAGTTACTGTCACTGTATTCTTGTTATAGCTACTCTCGGTGTGTTTTAGCTACAGCTGCTGTCAGTGTATTTCAGCTGTAGGGTACTAATAGCACTGTGGTTTAGGCATAGTTACTGTCACTGTATTCTTGTTATAGCTACTCTCGGTGTGTTTTAGCTACAGCTGCTGTCAGTGTATTTCAGCTGTAGGGTACTAATAGCACTGTGGTTTAGGCATAGTTACTGTCACTGTATTCTTGTTATAGCTACTCTCGGTGTGTTTTAGCTACAGCTGCTGTCAGTGTATTTCAGCTGTAGGGTACTAATAGCACTGTGGTTTAGGCATAGTTACTGTCACTGTATTCTTGTTATAGCTACTCTCGGTGTGTTTTAGCTACAGCTGCTGTCAGTGTATTTCAGCTGTAGGGTACTAATAGCACTGTGGTTTAGGCATAGTTACTGTCACTGTATTCTTGTTATAGCTACTCTCGGTGTGTTTTAGCTACAGCTGCTGTCAGTGTATTTCAGCTGTAGGGTACTAATAGCACTGTGGTTTAGGCATAGTTACTGTCACTGTATTCTTGTTATAGCTACTCTCGGTGTGTTTTAGCTACAGCTGCTGTCAGTGTATTTCAGCTGTAGGGTACTAATAGCACTGTGGTTTAGGCATAGTTACTGTCACTGTATTCTTGTTATAGCTACTCTCGGTGTGTTTTAGCTACAGCTGCTGTCAGTGTATTTCAGCTGTAGGGTACTAATAGCACTGTGGTTTAGGCATAGTTACTGTCACTGTATTCTTGTTATAGCTACTGTCGGTGTGTTTTAGCTACAGTTGCTGTTAGTGTGTTTGGCTTTCGGTTCTGTCATCGTGTTTTAGCGGTAACAAATGTCAACGTATTTTACCTACTACGGCATGTTATATTTGCAGCTACTATCAATGTGTTTCTGTATAACTACTGTTCACATATTTTAGCTATAGCTATTGTCTGTATATTTTAGTTGCCTGAGTTAGGTTAGGTTTTGCCTGTTGAAGGTGTGTAGGAAGTTACGTAAAGCTCTCTGGGTCACTCGATAGTGTGACCGGTGCACCTACGCACGCAACAATGAAATCACGACTCTGAATAATTTAAATCACGCTCGACCATGTGTACGCAAACGTGAGCGCTCTCGCGCATACTCTACTGCATGACGTCATTACGACGCGTCACCTTGGCTTTTGGCGTTACTGCTTCCCTGACTCTACCCTCTTTCTTGCGCGACTGCTCCCATGCAGAAGGTTCATGGGTCGAAGCTCTGCATTTTTTATTTTACTTTACCGGGGTCACTTCTACGTCAATTTTATACTGCTCTATACAAACTATACTAAAAATTAATTTGCTTATTTCTCTGTCCACGTATTTCTTGTAAAAAAGGCACAGCTATCCCTGTAACAGGCCGTGAAGGCCCATGGGGTTTTGAGACGTCAAGGCTCCCACATTTTATCTAGACAGTTAACTCACAGACGGCGGTAAAGTTGTCAACCTTACGAGCAGGCTAACCTTTATCTCCCCCCCCGGAAGATTCTTGGTACTCATTTCTGTCAGAGACTGAGTCCACCCCATGGCCATAGTGCGGCTGGAAGGTTTAGGTAAATTGAAAAAAATCCACCTAATCGGGAATCGAACCCGCGACCTTCAGGCTTGCAGCATAGTGCCTCAACCAACTACGCTACCGCGTGCCCCCCCCTTATCTTCAAGTACAAGACACAAACCATTAAACAGATTTCGGTTAAATCTGATATTGGTATCGACTCTGTATTGTTTACGTCTGTATCGTGCCACAGTAACCTTTGCATCACATGAACTCGAAGTGAATATGATCAGATTTATGATAAACGTCTTGTCGTAAAGAAACTGCAGGTACATAACATATAATAGGTGTGGCCGCGAATATCCATAACGGCAGCAAAGAAAACTGTCACATTATTCCAGTCCATCGTCCAAAGAATGGTTTTAAACCTGCCACTGCATTTATGTCTTAGTCCTATTAATGTTCGTTTCCCACGTTACATCTCACCAAAACATATGCCATTGCGTTTCGCGGTTCTTGAAGGTTCATGTATGTAGGACGTATGTGGGAGTGGAGATATAACTCCACCATTCTTGACCTCAGCACTAGATGGAGGTGAATGGCCAGCTCCACGCCCCGGCCGCTTTACTCTTGGCGAAATAGCCCCAGTTATCCATTCGATAGGAGGTTGGTGGGTCCCACAGCCGGTCTAGGCACTTTGGAGAAGAATAAAATCTCTTGCCGCTGCCGGAAATAGAACCCCGGCCGTCTTACTTGGTTTAATGTACTAACTAATTAACTAACTGCATGGATCAGAGTCCTTCTTGGGAAGCTAGAAGCTGCTCAGGTACTCTCGAAATTCCCTACGTTTCTTGGAACCAGGAGGTTCACAAGAGTCCGCCACTGAACCCTGTCGTCATTCTTGACTTCATTAACCAGAAAGTTAGGTTAAGGCCAGGCGCCCACTGAAGTCGCATTATGCATGATCTGACAATGACGTAACTCTGATCTGACCTTGAAGCAATGTGACAAAATGAGTAGCGCTCACTAATATGTAGGCTAGTCAGGCTATTTATCCATCCTTTAATGTCATTCCCAGTAGCTCAGACAAAAAGCGCTGAATGGTCGAATGAGTAATGAATCGTGAATTGTAAAAGATGAGGAAGGAAGCAGTCGTAATCTAGTTCCAGGTGCTCTCCCGGCATTTCCCTGGAGAGATCTGAATCCAGGCTCACCGGAATATGACACAGAAGTGCTACCCCTCGAACACCAAGTTTGGTGCTAGAAAGGTAAAGCTGTCCCTGTAACAAGCCGTGAAGGCCCATAGGGGTGTGAGACGTCGAGGCTTCCACATTTTTTCTATACAATCGGATCACAGATGGCGGTAATGTTGTCAGCCTTACGCACCGGCCGCCCTTTACCATCAGGAAAATTCCTGGTACTTATTTCTGTTAGAGGCTGTGTCGACCCCAGGGCCATGAAGGATTAGGTCAGTTGAAAAATCTAATAACCTACTTGGGATTCGATCCCGCGACCTTCCGGCTCGTAGCATAGTGCCTCAACCAACTACGCTACCGAAGTTTGGCGCTACTCAGATAAAAGTGTGTTTGCCCGATGAAGATGTGTCGGTTGATCCTGGGTTGCCTGAATTTAATTGACATGGGCGAGAGTTTGAAACGCACGTCGTCCAGCAGATCGTCTTCTGGTTATGCAGTGGCAAATAATTGAATTTCTGCAGTTAATTAAAATTAATAAAGAATTCAATTTCTGCAGTTAATTAAAATTAATTTAACACATAACGTGTGTATGAGCCTACATATTAGGATAACAAAACTTTAACAGTAAGTTCTGGAAAGAAATAATAACCTAATTTCCTTTGATACGACACGGACCGCATAGAAAACACCTTAAACAGTTCTTATATTGTTGCGTGTGCATTCGTCGCCGTGGTAACGTTTTTACAAGCGGTTGCCTTGCAACGATAGGGATATACACATACAGTCACACAGACTGGTGGGAGAGATTTATGAAGAACGCCGCTGAGATGGGCTCAGGTGCCATGATATACATACCAAGCTTCATAAAGACTGGTTCAGTCGTTCAAAAGTTTATTTGTGGGGGATTCACTGACTCAGACAGCGGGATGATCTCATAAGCGTATTTTCAAAATAAGGAAAATAGGCTGAAAGTTGAAATATTATAAACGTTTATTTCATTATAAAGTAAACACGTTAAGAAATATAAGCATAACGTAAAAATGTTGGTGTTTGTCCCCTTCTGTTTAATTTTCTCGAACACTATAATAATAATAATAATAATAATAATAACGGAAAAAATATTAGAAATAAAATGTTCACTTAATTTTGTATACAACTTTTGTTCAAACATTTCTCGTCCTGGTAAAACTACAAAGTTGCGGTCAAGATGCATGCAGTAACTCATGGAGGTCTTCAAATAAACTGTTCCTTACGAGTATTCCTGTCGCATTTTAGCCCAAATCTGATCATGTCCTCAAACTTCTCACGTTGGAACATATGGGCAAATGAACATGTGCATAACAGTATGCGAATTTCCGCATTTCTTCGTTGTGAATGCTCCATAAGAAAGCATGCAGGGGAAGAAGTTCGAATTTCAATACAACGACGGTTGTAGCAACACGACAAATTACATTTCAATTAAATACATAGAGAGCAACAAACTCAGGTAAGGTGGACAGACAGATATAGGAAGCTAAAATGTGCAACTTCTCATTACGAACACATCAAAAATAAACAAGTAGGTCTACTGTATTAATGCAGAAGTAATTTAATCTTACTTTCTATTGTCATAAATTAAAATTAAATCATTGCTTTAAATTTGTTTTATTTGTTCATCGAAATTCTACAAATATTATGTTCTTGGACATTATCCATTTTCTTGTCTTTATCTAAAAACAGTCCTGTTTATTTTTCAAAACACAACGATTCGGAGATAGGGACTAGCTCTATCGATTGGGCCCAACTGAGTAGGTTTTACCTGAAGACGAGGACAGAATCCAGTCTCCGGAACGTTGTTTTTTGAAAAATAAACATGACAGTTTTTACATAAAGACAAGACGACGAATAATGTCCAAAAACATAATATTTGCACCAATGCATCATCGTCACAAACTTTTAGATCTTATCGAAATTCTAATTCTGTTGCCGTAATTCCTCCAGAAGCTACGCCGAAACTGAAGGCGTCTGACGCTGCTGATGACAGAAATGGTAGATCCATGTAATAACCTTAATTACTTGGTCTGGCAGTATCTGTTAGCGAAGATCCGCTGTGTTCTTTCAGTATCTGTTGAGCTAAGTTTAGTATTCCAATTTTGAAACGCCTTTTTTGCTCTGCGTTCATCTCTCTTATATCTGGAAGAACACTTTTAAAAAACGATAAGTCCGGATCTTCGACTTCGTTTTGCCCTGAGTGCCTCCTGGATCGATAAAATTCAAATTCCGATCTATTTACATCTTCTACTGATATAGTCCTTTTTATTCTCTTAGTGGTTGGTGTACCGAAATCTTCGGGTACATCTTCCTGCCATTTTCCCACATTCATAATAGAATCTTCATTCTGGCGTTGTGCCCCATTCTCTTGCTCGTCGTCGCGGAGAAACTGTGACGCCGGTTCGGGCGACTCCATTCCATTGTCATAGCCCTGCTCCTCGGCGTCTGGTTCCGAAGATAGGCCTACATGTTGTAATTTTCCGATTTGCTTCCTCGATTTTGTGAAAGGTTTCAAGAAATGCATATATTCCGCCAGATAATAAGGCTTCTTATATCTATTTCCATCGCCAGAACACAATTTAATTGACTTCAAGTATCTTGTGAAAGACGCCCTTAAATTTTTCCACCGTTCTTTACACTCCAACACTAGAAGAAACAAAAATAAAAAAGTTTGTTTTCAATTGCCTTCTTAACAGTCTATAAAATTCAAAATCACTTTAGTTTAATCGTATTATTATTATTATTAGAGGGGGTGGGTTTCCCCATGCACTTAGACCAGTTATTGGTATATTGTGCGTCCCCCTTTAATTTCTACTGTCCCCATACCCTACCGGTACTGGTGCGAGCTATCAGCCCCGTTCAGCCAACAAGGTCGGCCGTCGGTAACTGATAATTCCCCCATCTACTAGAGGCGTTGGAAACTACTTGGGCGGGAAATTGTTACCTAATTAATTTTGCTGTGGTCTCCTAGAGACAAGAGGATCTTTTACGTGCCGTAAATCTACGACACGGGACCCACGGCTTAAAGTCCCTCCCGGAGGACTTGTTCCCTGAATTTTTCCGCCCTTAAAAATTCCATGACCTCCGCCGGGTTTGAACCTGCATACCTTGAGTCATGAGGTGGGAACGTTACCCCTAGACCGCTCAGTTTAATCGTAACTATAACAAAAGTACAAGGAATGTAATATTTTCACTTTTCAGAAACTTTGCAACAAAATGATCATTTAAAATGATTTGTTATTTTTTAAGGATAGACGACGATTCGGAATGTTGTAACAACGCCAATGGCCATCTTGAATGTTTTGAATGAATGAATGCATAAGGGTTGGGCCGTAATAATCCGGCCCTTGCACTGCGACCTTCAATGATCTATTGTGCTTCCTTCTTTCTGATTAAAGCTTTTATCAATCCTACACTTCGAATGAAATGTAGGACTTTGTTTATGGGGGCGTCATAATAGTCACTTGGTTCCATGAAGAACTGGCCCAGGTGACGAAATCTTAAATAAGCTATGGCCTCACAATAACATAGGATCTGAAATGTTTTACGACAGGATTATTTGCCTAACTGTGTAGGCACCGTAAAGGAAAAGCAAGCCAAGCTCCTGCACGCGTCGAATCAGCATTCAGTAACTAGAAGCAAATTGTTCACACCTGGCTCCTTTATCGGCAACCGCTATCGCCGACTGTTGGCTTCTTATTACGTGTGTCTGCATGTTGGGGAGTGTCGTCATAACAGCGCCAACCGCTAAACGGCCAGTTTACTTTATCAGACTGCTTCCTTACAGAACAAGTTGACTCGAGCTGCAACGCACCTAATCTAGAGACGCATGGTTCGAATCACAGCCGAGACAAGGAATATCCTGGCTAAGGACTTTTTGTGGTATAACCCTTGTCCACTTTTTGTGGTACACACACACACACTGATTAAAAAGTTGGTATATTACCTGATATGAGGCCATGGTCGTTTCATTCAGCTAACCGACTAATTATATGGGGGTGAGTCCTTCTTGGGAAGCTCATAGTTCCTTAGAAATTCCCAGCCCCGAAAGTTTATTGCGGTGTCCACAACAATGCACCGCTGGTCCCTATCCTGCGACAGATAAATCTAGCCTACACCCTCAAATCCTGTTTCTTTAAGATTCATTTAAACATTATCATTCCTCCTACATGTATGTCCTTAGCTGTCTCCTTCCTTCAGAAATTCTGCCAGCACTTCTCTCCTTTCCCATGCAGACTACATTCCTTACCCATCACATTCTCCTTAATTTTATCATTTTAATAATATCTGTCGTCTAGGAGTATAAGTTATGAAGCTATTTATTAAGTCATTTTCTCCAGCCGTTTGAGGTTCAAATGCTCTCTTCAGCACCCTGTTCTCAAACACCCTCAGTCTGTGTTATTTTAACATGACAGACCAAGTTTCATGCTAGAACACTTCACTAGACTGTTCACTATTATCCAACCACAGACACTACATAGCCTAAACTACTAACAACCTTCTTGAAAGAACTACAAATTAAACATCATTTCCTTTTTATTTCGTTGGTGATGAGGCACACTCCTTGCACTACCTGATGGCACCCTATTCACGGAGAGAATTACAACTACAGGACTTCAACGTGAAGATAATTTAATGTGAATTTGGAATGTTACTTTCCAAGTGAGAACGCTGAAAGTGCCGACGTGCTGCAAAGATGAGAAAATATATATTAGTGTAAAAGCCACCACGGGTTTACGTATTTCATACAGCTTCAAGATGGCTTACTTCCGCATCCATCTTCATTTCAGCTGCTGCAAGCAATCAGCACGCATGGGTACGGTGGAAATTGGGAGCGCAGTATGAACCATGGAAGTCACAGTTAACTTCCGAAACAGATTTAATTATTTCTTAAGATCACGCTGAATTCTGCCTTGGCAAGACACACGGTTTAAGTTGGGTTTTAACTTTCGTAATGTTTACTTACAACAGTAATGTTTAAAAATTGGCACCAACACTAATTTTTACTGATTTATTACAGGATCTATACGTAACATTTTGTAAATAAACAATCTGAACTTACCTGAACCTGAAACTTCCTTTGCGATTTTTTCCCATGCCCTTTCCTGAATATTTCTGTTATTGTACTCGGCACAACTAAAATCGAACAGACACCTCTGTTTCTCTATCAAAGATACAAATGAAATATTAAAATCTGGATCGTCTCTCATGGCCGCCTCCGCCGAAGCGTATAACAAGTGATCTGATACTAACAAAGCAGAAGTATTTCTAGTGTGTCAACATTGAGGAAGTAACAGGCAACACACACGTGACTGTCGCTGTTGTCATGTTGGGCCTCCGAGCGCTCTCTCTCGTAACATCTCGGCGTCTGCACTCCACAAAAGTGGCATTTTGTTCGGCTCGTTACGGTTCGGTTTATGCAACGGGACGGCAAGGAATGTATTCAGCAACCAAAAAACATTAACCAAAGCTCTATGGCCTGCATTCAGGCTGATATCCGACTTCATACTGTTGAAACAATGAACGGAAGCTCTAATGGGAAAGATTAGCGTCATAAGTCAATGATTAATTCAAATCAAGTAATAAACAACGAACAGCAAATTGTACCAATATAAACATGAGTTCAATTCCAACAAACACTATTTTCACAGAACTTCTCCCGAAATTAGTAGTAACAAAATTACGATAGTGTTCTTAATGATTATGATGATGCTGATAATGATAATGATAATCGAGGCCTCTAGGCCACGGTGATTGGAGTATACCAAGTCACATACAGGACAGTTGTCTCCTGGGAAAATGAAATGCGAATGTCAGCCTTGACCCATTTTGTTACAAGAGTCGTCAGTAGATTAAGTGCTTCCATATCGGAAGAACTAGAAATTAGAGGCCTTTATTCCGTAACTAAATTCAAGTAAAAATAGGTTTCTGAAATAATACAAAAAATGTAAGTATTCATTAAAAGACACATGACGGGACCCGATGGAAGATAGACTCCATGGTCGCCCAATAAATCTGTTTCTATTAAAGGAAACAAACTTTTTTGTTAGTCTGTTTTGACAAGACTGGTTTTCCATGAGTATGGGGTTCGTTAGGATGCTGGATGCACGTTCTCATGGCCAGTGCGATTGCTCTTGGGCTATTTCTGGTTTGTTTGGCTGTCCATTCGCTAGCCTAATGACGGGTTGCTTGGAAAAACACCTGATAACCTGCGAAATTATCTTACCTTACTTTTACACTTCGGCGTTCATTTTGTTGTTACATACGTTCGGACTACTGACATTGCATGCACAGGTGATATAATGTTTTAGGCGGCAGTACTGAACGGAGCATGCGCAGTTTGTCATACTAACCTCCCTCCGTCCGACGTCATATCTTTATAATGCCAAGTAAACTCTTACGGCCAGTATATTCGTTTAAAAAGAATGACGCGTAAGTTTAAAATCACGTGTTAGATCACTCGTCGCATCATAGTAATGTCACTTCAAGGGGCCTCCCCCGGCCTGTGAGACAAAATAAGACAGATGGAGATTTGTTAGCTTTCACTGGTTACATGCAACTGTCAACACGTCATATAACAACCGAAAATCAACGCCTGAAGTAATTTTCTAAATTTCTGTAATGGTATTTCCTCTGCACCACACACACACACACACACACACACACTGATTACTATTTTGACATGCTTTTTCCGTTCCAAACTTCCATCATTACCCCCATCTAAAGGAGCCGAGACAGCGCAGTCGGTGTAGCGACTGGCTACGGGCTGGACGACCGAGGGGTCGGAGGTCGAGTCCCGGTAGGCTAAAGAACATTCTCTTCTCCACGTCGTCCAGACTGGCTCTGGCGTCCACCCAACCTCCTATCCAATGGGTACCGAAGGGCTCTTTCCTCGGGGGTAAATCGGCCGGGGCGTGAAGCTGGATCTATACATCCACTCTCCCATACGCATTCATAGCGCAGTGCCTGATTAGTTAAGCACAGGGACAACTTTTTTACCTTTACCTTACTTCCATCTAGAGCACAGGTCTATGAATTGAATACGACAAACACTGCCTATATGCTTGCTACAAAGTTCCAGAAATTGATATGTGTCTCCAGACCCACACAGGTCTATCCTCCATCAAAGATTTAACGATTTTACCGCTGTCTGTGGAAATTGGATCCTACATGTGTAGGTGAAGTGGGCAGGAAGGGATTTTTATTGTCAGTACTAATCATTATGTCCAGTTATCGTAACATCATCAATCATGAAGGTCTCTGTGTGTAATTCTCCATCCTCACAGTCTCGGAACCCCGAATATTTCCGTTTGCATCGCGTTTTCATAAGATGTTGCTATTTTCCTCGGTTTCAAGATGAATGCTAGAATATTATCTCTAAATAGGTCATGACCGTCGTGCTCCAGATTCTTGTTTACCTACTATTCGCGATCTTTTTGTCACGTTCGACGCTATATGTCTTGTAGTTGAAACAAATCCAAGTTTCTTTTAGCTTAGTACACCTCTACGATCTCGGGCTGCGCGCAGCTGTGAATCCCCGTAGATCTCCTACTGTACGATGTAAGTGAAGAGCACAAACTGAAAGTGTCTGAGCGAAAGTGCTGAATCCAAGATAAATGAAGTGGCTAATGGAAAACATAGACTGAGGGGCGTATAAGACCAGAATAAAAGGGATAAAGGTGAAATTGTCCCTGTGCTTAACTACTTAAGCACTACGCCATGAAGGCGTATGGGGCAGTGAATGTATGAATCCACATTTTCTTGACCTAGGCACTAGTTAGAGGTGAGTGGTCAGCTTCACGCTCCTGCTGCTTTACCCTCGTAGAAAGGGCCCCCGGTACCCATTTGATAGGAGGATGGATGGGCCCCACAACCCGTCTGGATGAAGTAGAGAAGAGAAAAATCTGAACCCTACTGGGACTGAAACTTCTACCCCTCGATCGTCCAGCCCGTAGCCAGTCACTATGCCGACTGAGCTATCCCGATACCCTGAAAGCAGCATGCTGGGGATATTTGCAGCTGAGAGAAAGGAAGAAATGGGAGGCTGGAGAAAATTCAGTAGTTAAGATTGTCCACCGAATATTGTTAGGATGAACAAAGTAAGGAGAATGAGATGGGACATGTAGCACGCAAGGTAGAGATTAGAAATGAGTACAGTTTTGATAGAAAATTGGAAGGGTACAGCCCACTTGGATGTAATAGATGCAGATGAGAAGATAATATTGAAATAGGTCTCTTTTTAGTGGGGTGGGACTAAGTCCCTTGTACTGCGGCCACTTCTGGCCTATTGTACCAGCCCCAGATGATAGGTGAGGGTGATTGTGGAGCAATTGGTGGAATGAAGATTGGCAGGGGAAACCGAAGTACTCGGAGAAAACCTGCCCCAACGCCACTTTGTCCACCACAAATCCCACTTGACCAGACTTGGGATCAAACCCGGGCCGCCGCGGTGGGAAGCCAGCGACTAACCACTTGAGCTATGGCACGGCCTTGTAGCAACAGCAGTAAATGCCATCTGCTGGCAGACTGACCACATCAAGACAGACAGGAGACGAAATTGAAGCAGGAAGCCTTCCTGATGTCCGATCTTTCTGAGAAGTTGACTGCGACACGATCTCTATCCAGCAGACGAAAAACGCAGACTGTTAGTAAGTTAAGGAACAAAGCAGTAGTTTGTTATGGTGCGATGCAACCTGAAGCAGAGCATCAGGTTAATTCTCAAGTAGGTTTGCAGCTTCGGACACTTCGATGATGTAGACTCCATGAGGTTTGGGAAAGTATTGGAGCTGAGCTCTTCTTGAGAAGCCACCAATTGCTCAGATACTCAACATTTTTCCAACATATTACGGAACCCGCAGGTTCATTAGCTGCTCCAAAGAGCTCACCACTAGTCCTTATCACGAGCCACTTCAGTTCAGTCCATACAACTCCAACCTATTTCTTTAAGGACAATTTTAATATCTTTCTCCCAAATACGCCCTTATCTTCTTAGTGGTCTCTTTTCGAAATAGGCCAGAAGTGGCCGCAGTACGAGGGACTTAGTCCCACCCCACTAGCAATAAAAATAATAGTAGTCTCTTTGCTTCTGACTTTACCACCAAAACTCTGTATGCATTCCTATTCTCCCCCATACGTGCTGCACAACTATATTTTGGTGAGAACATGTTATGAAGCTCCGTATTATGCAGTTTTCTCCAGCATCTTGTTGTCTCAGCCCTCCACTGCCCGGCACTCTCCTCAGCACGCTGTAACTACGGCGCCAGCAACACAGACTGGTGGCACGATACGTCACTAATGAATTGGAAACGATGGGAAGGAACTTGTCGTAGCTAATTCGAGGTATTCACGCGACATCCTTCTGGAAAGACTGAGGTAAATCACGAAAAACCTCAGTCAGGAAAGCTGACCGAGATTTGAAACCAGGTAAAAAGCGGTGACGGTAAAGCTGTCCCTGTGCTTAATTAATTGAGCACTACGCCATAAAGGCGTATGGAGGAGTGAATGTATAGATCCACATTTTCTTGGCCTCTGCACTCGTTAGAGGTGAGCGGTCAGCTTCACACATCGGAAGCTTTACCCCCAGTACCCAGTGGATGGGGTGGGTGGACCCCAGAGTCGGTCTGGATGATCTGGAGAAGAGAACATTCTGGCTCCTACTGGGACTCAAACTTTGACCCCTCGGTCGTCCAGCCCATAGAGATGCGCCATACCGACTACGACATCCAGATTTGAAACCGGGACCTTCCGAAAACTAAGTACGAATGTTCCCCACTCCACCATGGTGTTTGCTGTTGTCTTATGTAATGTAATATTTATCTGACACTTAGCCATTTCAGAAGAGCCAACCCTCATTTTAAGTAAAGAACATCACTGGACCGATTACGAGAAAAAAATGAAATCGCTCGACAGTTTTGGTGTCGACAACCCCGCAAGTACCAGATTTCATGAAAAGCAATAGATTGCTGTGGGTAAACTGTTAAATGCGCTATCTGAAGGGCAGAAGAACGCAGATACAAGCCAACCAGTTATACTTCCTACAGATACGAAGCAGGCATGCGAACTGATTCAAACCACAAAAATAGTGTAGCCCTACTCTCTACAACGCTGCATGTCGAAGTGATGATGCTGTCTTAGGCTTCAGTTTCAAGTATTGAGTGGGTCTGATAAGATTGCGTGTTGCAGACAAGGAATCCTGTGTTACTTACGGGCCAGGGATGTACAGGCGGGCCAGAAGTCGTATTTTCGCAGAATTCGATACCGGTAAGTTTAAAATTGTAAGTTCACTCGTGACAGTTGCGAAAATAATTAAAATTAGTAAGATTTAATGGGAGTGAAGGTCAGACGGGACAGAGATGGCACCGAACCAGCAGGAGAATATACATTTTTCTATGAAAAGGTGAATGAGAATCATCAATTACGTACAGATTTATTTCTTACATAAGAGAGTCTAATCAGCAGTTAACGAGGGTAGAGTTTGTTAGTGATGGGATTTCATACATAATACTATTCTTTTTATTATTATTCTTAGTGAGGTGAGACTGAATTTACTTGGTACTGCGGCCAATACTGGCCACTACTGGCCACTACTGTACCAGCCCCAGATGATAGATGATGGTGATTGTGGGGCAGTTGGTGGAATGAAGATTGGCAGGGGAAACCAAGTACTCGGAGAAAACCTGCCCTAGCGCCACTTTGTCCACCACAAATCCCATATGACGAGACCCGGGCTCGAACCCGGGTCGCCGCGGTGGGAAGCCAGCAACTAACCGCCTGAGTTATGGTGCGCCCTACATAATACTAAGAATTAGCTGGTGAAATATCATTGTTCTAATTGTTCATGCCCCCACAGAGGATAAAACTCGTCATAAAATTAAACATTTGTTTGATAATTTTCCTATCTAAAATGGTCTAAACCAAGGAGATGCTTTAACGCCATTGCTCTTCAGCTTTGCTTTAGAACATTCCATTGGGAAGGTTCAGCAAAACCGGGTGGGACTGAAATTAAAAGGGACACATCAGCTGTTGGTCTGTGCTGATGATATGAATCTACTGGGTGATAATGTAGATACCATAAAGAAAAACACACAAACTTTAATTGTTTCTGGTAAGGAGGCTGGTCTAAAAGTAAACACAGAGAGAACTAAGTATATGTTGCTGTCTCGTCACCAAAATGCATGGCAATATCAGGACATAGAAATAGGAAACAGATGTTTTGAAAATGTGGCACAGTTCAGATATTTGGAAATGACAGTAACAAATCAAAATTTGATTCAGGAAGAAATTAAGAGGAGATTGAACTCTGGTAATGGTTGCTACCATTCAGTCCAGAACCTTTTGTCTTCTCGTCTGTTGTCCAAAAATATAAAAATTAGAATATACAAAACTATAATTTTACCTGTGGTTCTGTATGGGTGTGAAACTTGGTCTCTGACATTAAGGGAGGAACATAGAATGAAGGTGTTTGAGAACAGGAGAATATTTGGTCCGAAGAGAGATAAAGTGACAGGAGTTTGGAGAAAATTGCATAATGAGGCACTTCATATCTTGTACTCTTCTCCAAGCATAATTATAATGACCAAGTCAAGGAGGTTGTGGTAGGCAGTGCATATAGGACGAATATAATATATATGATATTGACCGCAAAGACAGATGGAAAGAGATCATTAGAAATACCAAGACGTAGATGGGTTGGATAATACTAAAATGGATCTCAGATAGGATGGCGCGGCATGAACTGGATTGCTCTGGTACAGCATAGAGACCAGTGGAGGGCTCTTGTGAACTCGGTAATGAAACTTCGGGTTGCATAAGATGCTGGGAAGTTTTCGGTAGCTGCACAAGTGACAGCTTCTCAAGAATGGGTCAACTCCTTGGAATTAGTCATATCCGGAAATCTGAGTGGTGGAGCTACTGAGCTACGGGCCGGACGACCGAGAGATCGTGGTTGGATTCCACACGCGTTTCGTGGTCCTACGAATATCCTAGCCAGTGGATAAAGCGATAGAGATGTGAAACTGATCACACCTCGTTATACTGCCTCGGTTAAGTATGGGTGGGGCCATCTTCTCCATGTAGGTGGGTCCCTTGTCGCCACGGCATGGCGCGTCCTCGGGTTGCGGATGGAGGAGACGGTCTCCAGGTATCGAGGGAAGCTACGAATATATTGAATAAGCAGTCGCGGACAGCCGATAAGGGGTGGTCCTTCAGCTTGGAGGTTGGGCGTGGGGCATGAAATCGCCGTAAAAATGTTCAAAAAGCCTCGGACCTGGACGGATCCTCTGGATAAACGACCTAGGCTAAAGAAAATGGACGGGAGATTCGGTACTTGGAAATCTTAGAGAGATAGGATGGAATGGTATGGGTTGGACTGATCAGGGGACCAGTGGAGGGCTCTTGTGAACACGGTAATGAACCTTCGGGTTCCATAAAATGCTGGGAAATTCTTGAGAAGCTGCAGATTTTGCTTCTCAAAAAAGGCTCAGCTCTATATGTAAGCAAGTATTATTTTTTTATTGCTAGTGGGGTGGGACTAAGTCCCTTGTACTGCGGCCACTTCTGGCCTATTGTACCAGCCCCAGATGATAGGTGAGGGTGATTGTGGAGCAATTGGTGGAATGAAGATTGGCAGGGGAAACCGAAGTACTAGGAGAAAACCTGCCTCAGCGCCACTTTGTCCACCACAAATCCCACTTGACCAGACTTGGGATCGAACCCGGGCCGCCGCGGTGGGAAGCCAGTGACTAACCGCTTTAGCTATGGTGCGGCCTAAGTAAGCAAGTAAGTAAGTAAATTAGTTAATGAAAACATGCAGTAAATGCACCATTAAAAGTGATGAGTGTCCTGAATAATTTTCAGTTAGTAGAAATGATGACTTGGTAGCAAACGTGCAAGTAATGGATGAAGTGAATTTCTTATGGTTCAAGGTAAGGGGCTATATTCTATCTATATAAAGGTTTACATAGACGTTCGAAAATTACTATATCTACTTTCGAAGTTTAAAGTATTTTCTGACTGATTTTTTCCTTTTTCGTGGTTTCTCTACACCATATCACATCAGCTTTCAGTTTACCCCAGTTCTCAATGAATAATTTTCTTGCTTGAAACTATGACGACAAAAGTTGAAAAATCAATGCAAATAAGTGGGTGAAAAGAGTAGTTGGAAAGAATTCGTGAATAGTTAATAAATTAGACAGACAAAGAGACAATGGTAGAATTGGGTCAGTTATGCTCAACATTTTTTTTTAATTATGGATGTTTATAAGTGGAATGTTTCTAAAAGTTCGAAAGTTTTGTGAATGCGTTATGCAGTAGACATGCCAATAGTACACATGCTGACAACTTGAAGGATATAAATTGATAAGCGAATAGTATAAGATATTCTTTAAGCAGAAAAAATGAGTTGCATTTGTAAACGTACATGCTGTCAAAACTGTATTAACAGAGTTTCACGGCGCTAAATATTTGCTGTCCCAGCTGACGTTTACGTTTGTGGTCCATTTAACGACTCAGCCACAAACTCAGATCAGTGGCATCGAATGGCAGGATGGGAATTCGAAAGGATATGGAAGGAAGCAGTATTGGCCTCACTGAAGGTATTATCTTGCTATACTATGCTACAAGCAGGAAGGTCGCGGGTTTGATTCCCGTTGAGGTCATTAGATTTTAAATTGGCCTAATCTATCCAGCCGCACTATGATCCTGGTGTCGACTCAGCCTCTAACAGACATGAGTACCAGGAATCTTCCTTCAGGTAAAGGGCGGCCGGCGTGTAAGGCTGACAAACTCACCTCCATCTGTGTGCGTATTATCTAGAAAATGTGAGAGCCTCAACGTCTCACAACCCCAAGGGCCTCCATGACCTGTTAGAGGGATAGCTTTACTTTTTTTATATACCTGAAGGTACAGAGGAAAACCAGTGTCAGCCAAGACAGCATGTGTTCTGGCCAGGATTCGAACTGGATAGACTGTAAGGAGCTCTGTTGCTTCAAACAATGTATGCTTCTGTAGTGTGTAAGAATTTTGTTATGTGAACCTGTCTTCAAGATGCTCCTGCTTCTATTGATTGTAAACACTCCGTGTACAACATTAACGCACAATGAGACGCTCTGAAGGATTAAGATTAAATGTAATACAGAAATCTTCACTAAAGACTGTCGGATGAATTCCATATTCCTCTTCTGTAACTTCTACTTTACGTTACAGTCCAACTTTGTCGAACGCCTCAAAAACTGTTTTACATATGGCAAAAAATCGTAGCCTACATAATAAAAATACGGGATAGCGTAGTCGGTATAACGACTGGCTACGGGCTGGACGACAGATGGGTCTGAGTTCGAGTCCGCGTAGGGTCAAGAATTTTCTCTTTCCCAAGTCGTCCAGACCGGCTCTAGGTTCCCCCTAACCTCCTGTCCAATGGGTACTGGGGGCTCTTTCCCCGGGGGGTAAATTTACCGGGGCGTGAAGCTGACCATTCACGTCCAACTAACGCCGAGGTCAAGAAAATGTGGCTGTATATATCCACTCCCCCATACGCCTTCATGGAACCTTCGGGTTCCATAAAATGCTGGGAAGTTCTTGAGTGGCTGGGCGACTGGCGGTTTCTCTTAGTTACTACTACTACTACTACTACTACTACTACTACAACTACTACTACTACTAGTAGTAGTAATAATAATAATAATGCGACATGGGGTCTGAAAGCCGGAGTAGCGGAGCCAGAGTAGACGTTCATTGCTAGGCAACGACTCGGTAAAAAAGGTTCCCACGGAAATGAACACGCATGCCACAATATAAGAACTACGGTTTCTATGTAATGGCAGGGAAAACACACCCACGTAATAGAGAAACTGTTAGGAAATGGTATTCTCTGTTGGATCCACCTCGAGGCTGTATAACGAGAAGAATTGAGAGAGTCTCTGAAGTCGGCATTCGCTGTGAAAATAAGACTTTATATGTGCTGCAGTGCCAATGGGAGTGTTAAAAATCCGTTGCCAGGATACGACTAGAGAAGATGTAGAGCAATACTGTGCGTGTGGAACGGTAACCTACAAAGTGATAGCGCTGTAATCGCATTATCGCCACTGCCATCATTGCACGTCGCTGTGTAATGGCTGCCAATCTTGCTCCGTATACGGGGAATTGCATTCAGGTCTCTGCCCGAAGACCGTTTTGATCTGATTTGCTTCGAGGTGCCTTCGGTCCTTCCTAGCTTATTCTGGAACAAAGCCTTAAAAGATGCCATGATTGCATACTCTCACATCCCGTACATTTTGTCGATCGCAGTGGCCCTGCCAGTAGGTGTTATATAATATACGCTAGCGTACTTGGTTGAGACACTATGCTATAAGCCGGAAGGTCGCGGGTTCAAGTCCCGATGAGGTCATTGGATTTTTTTCGATTGACCTAATCCTTCCAGCCGCACTATGGCCCTGGGGTCGACTCAGCCTCTAATAGAAATGAGTACCAGGAATATTCCTGGAGTGTTTTGGGGGGTAAAGGGCGGCCGGCGCGTAGGGCTGACAAACTTACCGCCATCTATGAGCCAATTGTCTACAGACAATGTTGGAACCTCAACATCTCACAACCCTATGGGCCTCCACGGCCTGTTACAGTGATAGCTTTACTTACTTTACTTTTTGCTTTTTATTAATTAATTAGAGATTCGATCACCCCAGCGCATTTGGAAACTGTGCTCCGAACCGAAGAGCACACTATCCGGGACTCTTGTGTGTTTTAAGGAAGCCGATTATATAATCCCGAGATGAAGGATTTCCGGAACATTCTTCAGCTGCAGAACTACTCACCGTGACCACGGCCTCTACATTCACGCTATCACAGATCCTGATGTAGTGCCGGACGCCTGTCACTCTCAGTCTTGCGGGAAATCGCTGCAGCGTCAGAAATTAATTCGATACGAATCTGCGGGTGGCTTGAGCATATTAGCGTAAACAGCATATGACTGATACTGCCAGTATTGGGGTGGGAGATGCAGTATCCGAACCGAGCGGTCAGTTATTCGATTCTCGGGGGAAGGAACTGAGGATTTTACTCTTCAAGTCCAGAACGGCTCTTGGGGATAACAAACCTCACATTTGAAGATTATGAGTGGATGTTTATTCGGTTGTAACTGCAGCCATAGCGTGAAGGTATCCACTTCCGTTTATTACAGCGGTTAATATTTCCTGTGGTTACTACATCCGTTTTATGAAATTACTTTAATTGGAGGATGAATTAAATGAAAATCAGTTAAATACAGTCTGTCTAAAAATTCGAACTTCAGAATTAATTAATTCTGAGAGAGAGACTAATCCATCAAGGTAGATGAAGAAGAAGAAGCAGATTAATGTATATAATCAGTCAGGGTACAGGCTCAGAATAGTTGCATCACAGTTTCTAACTTAGGCCCTGAATTTAAGCATCACTAAATCTCTGCTTGGTGAACGGAGAAGTTCATGGAGGTAGGCCTAGGCCCACTGGGGCTGTAGTGCCAAGGAGAAAAAAAAAATCTCTGCTTGAAGGCTGCCCTTTTCCAAGTAAAGGTGAAGAAATCCAGCAGATGCTCTTGTCGTTACTATCGCGCTGAGAATCCAAGGACAACTTGTTAGAGTTATTTTTTCCATTACTTATGGTTGGATGCATGTACAAAAATAAACAGTATTTTGTATAACTTGTATTTTTCCATTGTTCTGCCTTTAAATAACCGGAAACACATGTTCTCGGCTTACAGTAAATCAGAATGTTTGCAACCGCATACAGATCTTCCTGTGATGAATGTACGATATATCCCCGATTTTGTAAAACTCGCGTAATGACCGAGCGCGTGCTCAGGTACGTAACTTGACTGGTATCTTGAAGATGGACGAGACAGAGCCGATAGATGAGAACAGAACCGACCTACACGCTACTAAAACCTGATTCTTTTCAACTGTGACAAATCCCCTTAATGAAGCCTGATATGGGCTTAGCGGTACCAGGTTTGAGGTTTTTATGGCGGTAAAAATTCGCATTGCGGTCTTCTGGACACGTAATCTGTGGGAAAGGTACCTCCATTTTGTAGGAACATGCTGCCTCCACGTTTAAGGTACTTCTGTGCTGATGACGGAGTGCACAAAACTGGGACACTGGGATAAAGTACCAGCAACCTTTCTCTAGTCATCTTCTTTCGTTTGTTTCTGTTATCGACAACGGTGTATAGGCCTAATGAATCTTTGTGTCAGTAACAGGCTATTTCACAAATATCTCCCTCGACAAAAAAGATCTTTATAAGGTTAATGTGTGAGTCAAGCTGGAATTCATAATATTCTTTCAGTTCTTAACTAACCGACCGGGACACTGGGACAAGATACAAGAACCTAGGCTGTCCCTGCCAAATCGTGATGTATAGTCAGCCTAGTCCCGGTCGCAAAGCAGTGGGACCTAGAAGAAATTGACCATTCACCTTCAGTTGGTGCTGAGGTTACGAGTGCCACGCTAAAAATCCGTAGACAAATGATACTTTGGAAATAAATTTCTAAAATTAATACCTCAAATCCATATACCAAAAATGACAGCCTCTGTGGTCTAGTGGTCAGAGTTTCTGGCTACAGATCCAGAGGTCCCGGGTTCGATTCTCGACGATTTTCTGAGGAGTGGTGGGTCTGGAACGGGGTCCACTCACCCTCGTGAGGATAATTGAGGAGCTACTTGACTGGAAAAATAGCGGCTTTGGTTATTGAATGTGTGTGGGCTGTGTCGAAAAGGCCTAGTTCTGTGATGAAATACAAAATGCATGGAACTTACAAATTGTCGAGTTAATATTGTTTAGGGAGTCCAAGCGGAACAAAAGCCGACCACAGAGGCCGTGCTCGCTTGAACGCTGGGATCGTGGGTTCGAATCCAATTCAAGCATGGATGTCTGTGTTTGTGTTGTCTTGTATTTATGTAGCGGCCTTGAGATGATATGATCCCCGTTCAAGGGGTCCTACCGACTATGTAAAAAATCAAGAAACTCAAAAGCGGCGGAGGTCCAACAGAAGGACTGCAGAGCCATAGATACATAGATAGACGGATAGATCGATAGGTCGATCGATAGATCAAAAAGAGTTGGAGCTAGGACGGGAAAGGAAACACACACGTCCCTCTTTTAACTCGACTTATTTGGCATGGTTTAGCTAATGAGACGTCTGCGTTGTCTTCTTCGGGCGCCTTTTCCGCCTCTCAGTTAACTCGACAATACTGACTCTTCTTGATACTCTGTGAAACCCTTCACATGGACGGTTACACCGTCACACGGCCTCTAACGGCCGCCAGACAACTCACGCATTCATTTTGCGTTCGGGATTGGAACGCCAGATCCCAGTGTGCTGCACGGCTGAAGAATCATTGCAGACTGTGGTGATTACTTAACAGTGAAGCGACTGACAACATGCCGACGGTGCGAAGTTTCGAGGTTACTTTCAACATATTTAAGATAGAATAAGAAATTGGTCTAAGGCATGAAATGTCTTCGTTCGCTCGAACATTGAGGTCGTGGGTTGGAATCTCACTTGAGGCATGTTAGTCTGTTTATGTTTATTCTGTGTTTGTGTTAGGTTGCGGTCTTGCGACGGGCTGATCCCACGTCTAGGGAATACTACCGACTGTCTAAGATTAAGAAACTTAAGTGAAACAAAGAGTTTCACGAATGCCCTATGCCCTAATGATAGTGATAATGATAATGATAATAATAATAACAATAATAATAATAATAATAATAATAATAATAATAATAATAATAATGCCATAGTTACAACAGCAGACCAAAAAAAAATAACTCTACTAAGATTCGATCATTTGACCATCTGCACATGAGTTTAGCGCCCAATTGCATTAGTTTTATGCATTAAATGTATATTATCTAAATAATATAGTAAAAACACATCGTTGTCGGTATAGCGATAGGCTACGGGCTGGACGATAGAGGGGTTGGAGTTCGAGTCCCGGGAGAGTCAAGAATTTCTCTTCTCCACATCTCCCAGACCGGCTCTGGGGTCCACCCAACCTCCTATCCAGTGGATACTGGGGACTCCTTCCCTTTCTGTAAAACGACCGGGGCTTGAAGCTGACTACTCACCTCTAACTAGTGTCGAGGTCCAGAAAATGTGGATCTATACGTCCACTACCCCATACACCTTCATGGCGTAGTGCTTAATTACTTTAGCACAGGGACAACTTTACCTTACACAAGGTTTGTAGGACTGTAAGTCTGCACTAGGAAAGTAAGCTTTATGAGTTTTTTTTTCCTTGGCACTACAGCCCCAGTGGGCCTAGGCCTACCTCCATGAACTCCGTTCACTTCGGTTTTTCTAGATCTTACACATACGGTAAGACTCCTTGGGCGGGTGATCAGCTCGTCGCAAGGCCTCTACCTGTAGACAAACACAGAAAAACGCACACAAACATCCATGCCCTGAGTGGGATTCGAACCCATGATCCCGGCTTCCGAGCGAGCGAAGACAGTGCATGCCTTAGACCACTCGGCTACCGTGACCGGCTTTATGAGGTATTCCCGGAACTATTTCTTTTTTGAAGAAAGCAGTCTTCTGGGATTTGGCACCGTGTATATGTGGTGTTAACACGGTGCCAAATCCCAGAAGACTGCTTTCTTCATAGTCACCGCCGTGAAAGCCTCAAATCTATTTCTTTTTTCTTCCCCTGACTGCACTAACTTCGCCGACAAGCGGCGGTCGCTCGGTCGGTATAGTTCTTTTGCGGGTTAAAGCCACGGAGTTTGTTGTGACTGCGCTGATTATGCTCTTTGGCCTGTTTCGATTCAGGATTGATATCAAGCAGTGGCCTCCGACACACCCGTAGGAGTCCGAGTGTGTAGACGTCACCCAAAAACGTGGCCAGGAATCTGAGTCCCTAGAGGACGCAACCCTAGTGAGCGTGTGTTCTACACAATATACGTTAAACAACAGTGAGACGGGATCGGCCTTATTCAGTCTTCTGCGTGAAACTGTATCACATCCCCCGAGCCATATCACTTTACCTTTCCTCGGAATACGTTCTCGGCGCCACACGAAGGAAACAACGGGTAAGAATAGTTTTGCAGCTCCCCTGTGATCTCAATGTGCTTCATTGCTGACGTGTTAAAAAGGAACTATTGTGTCGAGTGTAAGAGTTGAAAATATAATTACATCTCACCCTTTAACCATATGGAATTTGAAATTTCTTCTTAAAGGAGTTTTTCTTACTTTGCAATAAACACATACCTTAAAAGTTACAGCAAAATTTGCGCGAAATGTAGCAGCTTAGATGTGTTTTTCATTCAGGCTACTGGCCAATAATTCGCAAATAATTTATTATTATTGTTGTAATTACTTTTGTTGTTGCTGCTGCTGTTATGGCTAACTGTATAACTAAAACTACACAGCAGAACACATCTTGAGGAGCTAACAATCTCTCGATAAACTGGTTGCCTTTTATGGAACCTGAAATATCATGAGATAACGCACTGGTCCCTGTTTGTTAACTGTATTCTTAACCTCTACATTTTTTTTTTTTACATTTACGTTTCATAATGGTACTTACAATGAGTGTAATACTTACTCCAGTAGAAATACATTTTTTCATATGCATACATTCATAACCTTCGTTATGTCCTTACACGGTAACCAAAATACATTTTGAACAATGTTACTGATGTCTAATATAAGTTTCGTATTACGAAATACTGGACGTCACGAAATTGGATAGTTTTACCCTACGTAAATATTTCCTATATCTATGTGTTGCAGAAGTAAGAGTGTAGCTATAGTGTAATTTTCTATATATTATATTACTCTTCTCTTACATTTTATTTCTTGTTTAAATATTCTGTCGTTTCGGTTCATCAATGAAGCGTAAATATTGTGGCGTGCCGCCTAGGGCCGGAATATTTGGAATCAGAACGCATCCGTTGCTATACAACGGCTAGCAATTCCTAGGCAGCGAAGCCTAGGAAATTGTTGCCCCGGAAATGAAAGTCTAACAGCGGAGTTTCCACCGTTACAAACGAACTGTTTGAGGCAGATGCGTATTCCGCAGCAACGAATTGTTTGAAGCAGCGGGCGAAATTAACCCTTCGACAAGGTGTTCCCTATTCACTCCGAGTGCAATGTATAAAAATGGGTATTGGGCAAGAGACCAGCAGTCGCAATGTGACTTTGACTTTGACTTTGAGACCAGCAGAAACCGTGTGGAGGCGGTGTCGAATACCTCCACCGTGACACTGCGAGTCGTAGGAGGCAACGAAAAGGGAAGTCTCAAATCTGAGACTGTAAAATACGGACACGAATCCCAAAGGACTCGGACCCAAAAAAAAAACTGCGCTGGCAAGGACCAGCAGCATATACAAAATACAGACTCATCCTCTCGTCAGAGCGGGCACCCCACGAAAACAAGACTGTAACTGTGAAACAGCAATTAATATCTGGTCATGAGCCCCAGATGGGGCTCGACACCAAGAATTACTGACTGACTGACCGTCAGTCGCAATGTGACTTTGACTTTGAGACCAGCAGAGTTCTTCTCCGACTTTAGTAGGAGTGAGCTCGTATCCGACAAGGGACTAAGGACAGTTGAGCTCCGAGCAGAGCAGAAGACACTTCACCAAGATCAGCGGTGCATGTAATGTAATAGTGAAGAGGAAACGTCTGACGACCTTCTGAGTTGAGAATAATTGTTACGTGTGAATGTAAAAGTGACCGTCCAATAAATATTCGTTCAAATCCGAGAACCCACAAACTTTCTTGTCGCGTTGCCTAGCAAACACGCGACAATATTATTGTTTTAAATACAGTAAAATTAGGTGGCAGGGAATCCCCTTCCCCTGCGCTCCAAATGCATTTATGAACAAGGCAATTCCTCTGAAAACTTCTTTTTATAGAACTGTCCGGAATTCTTACTACACTGAGGCGTTGATTATGGATTCCTTTGTGTCACAGACGCAAGGAAGAACTTGATGCACTCAGCCTTTCCTCTGTGCAGTCTATAAACAATTCAAATAGCTTCTTGGTCATCTTCAAGGCTGAGTCTTCTTGCTTCTGTGACGTTACCTTTGCATGCTGCGTCTTCCTGTTCCTATAGTGTTTGAAGAGAAGCCGCTATAGACACGTGACCTATCCCTTTAAAACCGGTATAAGACAAAGGAAACGCATGTCTACTCACTCACAAGTTCTGAACAGGTATACAGTGTATTCCTTAAATGGCTTCAGAGCTTAATATCCGTATATTGTTTCTACCGTTCCTGCTTCATTTTCCGGATATCCTGGATGTTCTGGAAGGTTGCGAGATCGTCTATAGCCTAATAACTGAGGTTTTCTTCCGTTCATACAGTTAAATTCTTGAATAATACCTCAAAGCAGGCCCCAACTGCCTTCCACATCCTTCCTGGTTCATCAGTCATAATCCCTCCGCATTGACACTAAGCAGTTGAGAAAGCGTCCTTATATAATCGAAGAACTTCCTTAATTAGGAGCCAGAATAGTTTAGATAGGATTTGACGTTCTCATAGCAGTGTTTATGAAGATTTCTGTCTTCTGGGATACAACGCTCTGCTTGCCACCTGCTTTCACACTGATTTCTTACTGGGCTTATTCTTCGACCCTGAAGATAGAGGGGATATGTTCCTCCGAAATGTCAGTTGGTTTTCAACGAACTACAAGGCGTGATATCCCTTCAGAATAATTCAGTCGGTATACTGACTAAACTGTGGGCTGGACGACCCAGGAATTGGGGTTCCATTCCTGACAGAGGCGAGGAATATTCTCTTCTCCACAGCATCCAGACCGATTATGGGGCCCACCCAGCTTCCTATCCAATGGTACTGGGGCCTATTTCCTCATGGGTAGAGCGGCCGGCGAGTGAAGCTGACCATTTTCCTCCATCTAATGCCAAAGTTAAAAATGCTCTCCCGTTCTTCTTAGTGAGAGACTTCCTGAGGATCGGAAGCGGTGGGAATTGTTTAGGATCATGTCCAGCGGGAGCAGTGGTACCAGCGGCGTTGCGTCTTCCGGTTCGTCTCCGTCTGTTTACGGTTAATGTACCGACACAGTCTGCAGTTCAGACTGCATAGGTTAGGCCCCCCATACACACACAGTTTGGCTCTCCGATCGACTTTACAGGCAAAACTGTGACAGTTTACCCCCTCCCTTTCCTCCCCATACACGCAGATAAAGCAGCAGGCTTCATGCCACAATCACGGTCTTCCAGCCTATAATGTTGAGTCACACACGTCACGTGCTACGGTCCTGCAGGCAGAACTGACGGACTGACGGGTTTCCCACAGGCCAACAGTCCAAACGATTGACCGGCCGGCCGCACCACACACGTCAGTTTTGCCTTTCAGTCTTCAGCTGTGCAGGCCGAACTGGAGGCCATTGGAGTGACTCGGCCGTATCCCAGTTGCATTCGTATCTCGGTATTTGCTGGGAGGACTGAGGTATGCCACGAGAAACCTGACTCAGCATAACCGGTCTCCGAGCAGATATTTCAACACTTTACCTCTCGGATACGAAGCAGGGCACTACACACTCGACGTAAATGAATGGTGGAACTTTCAGATATTGTAGTTTCAGTGTGTTGATCTTTTGTACAGTCGTACCATATGAAATAGAACAGACTTCACCCACCAATATTTGTACGGCTTTCTGTACGCCAAATGTAACAAAAGTCCATGCAATAATTTGAAAGAGGACATAATCAGAAAGACGCGTCCCATTGCCTTTTTCCTTTATGCGTGAATTTTATTCACGGAACGCAAATAACGCTTGCTGCTTCGAAATTCTAAATTCTGAATTCCCTTGTCTTGTACCTCGAACTCCGTGGCCTGTAGTCCGCAAGCGAACTATACCGACCGAGAGACCGCCGTTTGTCGGCGTAGTTAGTGCCAACTTTTGCGGATAGAGGGTGTCACGTGGTCAGCGCAACGGTTCTCCACGGCCGTTAATATCGGTTTTCTAGACCGGAGCCGCCATTTCCTTGAAATAGCTACTCAATTATTCTCTCACCTGAAACGAAGTGTTATTAAGACCGCCAGAGCTTCTCCTCCGAAAGGACAGTCCCGACTACTTTCATGGGCTTCCTCAAACTAATACTCCAGCAACATTATGAAACAGAAAATTATGAACCTTCTTCAACGCATTGTAGTTCCATCTACACGCAGGAGAAACCGACTTCCAAACTTGGTCTTTGGTCTGTCCATGCAGGCTGGTGTTTTCATGACTTCCCTCAATTTCCTCAGATAAATGTCGCAATAACACAAATCGCCAGTGGCAGGCATGCTGGTACGTTGCTGTGTCTACCGTTAGTGGTAACATATGCCTAGCCTGCGCTGCTCAGAAGTGTCAGTTAACAAGCAAGAGATTAACAGACCAGAGATATTAATCCAAAGAAAAGTAAGAAAATCAGTCATTCAAAGAATACTGCTTATTTCAACGATATTTTAAAAATTCAGATCCTCCTACTCGGGAAAAAAATTCATCTCCATTGCGGAAGAGAAATGGTTAATGCTGCTTAGGGAAATCCTCCAAGTTTATTCTGAGAATCATACGAAACTCACAAATACATTCTTGGGGCGAAACGAGTGTCTTTTGGCGGACTCTCATGAAAAATTGCATAAATACGCCGATTACATTAGCAGTGTCCATGTCTGCCTACCTCTCTGTCCGCGTATAACAGCTCTAGAATTTCTGAATTTAGGATTGCGGAGTTTTACTACGATCTGACAATACAAGACAATTTTGGTTAAAATCGGTCACCATATGTGTTTCTGCGCGTATGTCGAGCGCAATTCGATGATATTTAACAAGCAAAACCTCTTTCGGACATATTGTGACATGGATGGCGCAACAGGAAGTAGGGGTCAAGTGAACTCTGCGGTCTCGCGAGTGACGTCACATACTCCCACTCCTTCCGTCATTGCGCGGTGCTCGGTAAACAACACCCCCCGCGGTGACGTAACAACATAGGAGCCGCTGCCGCTGCTACGGTAACAGGCCAATAAACACTCCGCCCCCCCCCGCAGTGACGTAACAGCACTTCCCATTGTGACGTAACAGGGGACACCGCTGTTAACACGGGGCAACAGGGAACGGTACAAATAAATTCGCTACATCCTTGACCTACGTGGAGTTATTTGTCGCGTTACATACCCAACACGTGACAGTATTTTGTAGAGGAATAACATTTCCAGCGTTAAAATGAAATACATGTTTTATGCCGAATATACTATCAAGTATATTGTGATCTATAATAACGGGCTCTAAATTCGATGCTTTGATTTATGAACGCCTTCTTTTAGAATCACTCTTAATCACAAACAATTTACAATAACTCACAATACGTCTTTTCCAAGTCTGCTTTCACTAGTCGTTAATTTGGTTACAGGTCTCAACAATGGCCATTCGTCTGCAGAATTTTCACTATTCGTTTTTTCACTGGCTGACTTACTAATTCTTCTCCAACTACTAACTTCCCCTGGTTATATCCTCCCGACAACTGCATGAACTGAGTCTGAATTTTCTGTTATGTCGAAGTTACTTTACGACTGGCGGTTTACCGCCAATCAATTTGTCTTGGCGTCAAGCCCCATGAGACCCACCAGCAGAGCCTCTTCGTGTAAATATATATATAATGTAACGTGTCTGGAATCCAGAAGAGTCACTTCTATGGAAACGCTAGAATAGACCGTTGCACAATAAACAACAATCGCTCTATTGTAGTTCCAACACCGAATCTCCACGGTTAAGACGAGTACGCGAAGCGTTCCCACAGAGACAACGAAATA